>NC_059359.1:205000-222500 GCF_019703515.2 Myxocyprinus asiaticus
AGTACTTCCTCAACAGATGGCACCCCAGCCAACCACTCACATGGGGTGACTTCTTCCTCCAATATTTGAGACACCGCAGCCTCAACAGAGTCATCCCCACTTTGTCCCATGTTGTTTTCCTGGCTGAGGGATTTCCCCTCCCCCAGGACCTCACAGAAATGCTCAGATAATCTGAAAATCTGTTCCTGGGGGTCGGAGATTGGATCACCATTCTTTCCCCTAATGATGGTAATAGGTGTGGCGCTGCAGGTTACTTTTCTGATGTAATTAAAGAGCGATTTGTGATCACGGGCCGCTGAGGCAGACTCCATCTTCTCAGCAACCCGCAGCCACCACCCATCCTTGCAGCGCCTCACGGCTCTCCGAACCTCTGAGCGAAGGCTGCGGTAAGCTTCCTCATTCTCCGATGTGGGATGCTGTATCCGATGAGAGTGGGCCTGTCGCTTTTTCTCAGCCAGCTTTAACACCTCCTCTGTCAGCCAGGGTCTCTGGGGAGGTCTGGACTGTGTACCCAAAGCAGCCATTGCAGCTGTATGAGCCACAGTCCTAAACCTCGCCCATTTCCCCTCGACATCTGGAGGATTGGGGGACAATGCAAAACCCAGCTGCAAGCGATGATGAAATTCTCGCTTACAACTTCCATCAGCTAGCTGAGACCATGCCACTAATGGTTTTAATGGGGACCTGGGTGTACACCCACCACCGGAGTGGAAGAATGGCAGGTGCATCTTACAGATTACAAGTTGATGGCCAGTGGTCAGATCAGCTCCACAGTAGGTCCTGGTGTCAAGGACATGTGCCCGCAACTGCTGTTCCATCACTATGTAATCCAGCAGATGTTCTTGCTTGGACCCGGCATGCATCCATGATGTAATGTGGATGCGCCGATGCCGGAACAGCGTGTTGGTAATTACAAGCCCATGGGCTACACAAAAATCTTGCAGCCTCCTGCTGTTGTTTTTGAGCTGATCTTTCCCATGCCTTCCAATCACTCCAGACCAGGTGCCAGCATCCTGGCCAACTCGGGCATTGAAGTCACCCAACAAGATGACTCTATCCCGAGGGGCCACTTTAGCTAACACCTGTGACAGGAGGTCATAGAAAGCATCTGACTCATCGGCCTTGCCTGCATCCCTCCACGGATGTTCATCTTCAGTGGAGGCATAAGTAACCACGACCACCACTCCTCGCCTCTGGTTGATGGGAAGGTGAGCCCAAAGTATCCTGGGGCTTACAGCTTCCCACACCTCACTGACATGCTCCCACGCCCCCTTCATTCTTTTGTTCAGAAGAAGAGCCACTCCCTGTTGTTTGGCAGTCTCCTGCCCCAAGTAGAAGACTGTCCACCCCTCATGGTGGCAGGAGCCAGAGCCAGTCCACAGGACCTCCTGAATACCACATAGATCCAGGCGGTACTGGTCCAGCTCCCGACAGAGGAGTGGCAGCCTCTCCTCCGCAGTGAGCGTTCTAACATTCCACGTGGCCATCCAAAGTGTTTTTTTTTTTGTTGTTTCTGGAGGAGCCCTGAGGGTAAGAATTCAGTCTCCTGGCTCCGCCAAATGGGGTTTGGCCAGGAGACGTCATAGACACCTGTCCCCCTGGAGCCTCCGGCACAAGTTTAATAAGTTCTTTACATTGTAGTTTAGTTGTAGTTAATTGAAGGTGGAGGGGTTACCAGCCCCTCACACCCATCCAGAGCCCCCATTTGGCTGCTGTGGTGGTTACAAACGCCATGAGGGGAAAGGCCAATCGGAATTGGACCTCCCCCCACAGCACTGTCCATGACAGCGTTGCCTGTCCGGCACCACGAGGAGGTAGGGGGTTGTTTGCCGGACTTGCACACACACACACACACACACACACACACACACACACACACACACACACACATACACACACACACACACACACACACACTCATACACACACACACTCTCTCTCACACACACTTATACACACACACACACACACACTCATACACACACATACACCCTCTCACACACACACACACACTCATACAAACACACACACACACACACACACACACACATACACACACACACACACACACTCATACACACACACTCTCTCTCACACACACTTATACACACACACACACACACTCATACACACACATACACCCTCTCACACACACACACACACACTCATACAAACACACACACACACACACACACACACACTCACACAAACACACTCATACACACACACACACTCACACACACACTCATACACACACACATACACACACACTCACACAAACACACTCATATACACACACACACACACACACACACACACACACTCATGTTGGTTTTGCTATACTTGTGAGGACTCTCCATAGACATAATGATTTTTATACTGTACAAACTATAGATTCTATCCCCTAACCCTAACCCTACCCCTAAACCTAACCCTCACACACACACACACACACACACACACAAACACACACACACACACTCACACACACACTCACACACACACACACACACACACACACACACACACACTCATACACACATACACACACACTCACACAAACACACTCATATACACACACACACACACACTCACACACACACACACACACACACACACACACACACACACACACACACACACATGTTGGTGCAGCTATCATTATGAGGACTCTCCATAGACATAATGATTTTTATACTGTACAAACTATAGATTCTATCCCCTAACCCTAACCCTTCCCTTAAACCTAACCCTCACAAAAAACTTTCTGCATTTTTACATTTTCAAAAAAACATAGTTTAGTATGTTTTTTAAGCGATTTGAATTATGGGGACACTTGAAATGTCCTCATAAACTACATGTATAGCATAATACCCTTGTAATTACCAGTTTGTAACCTAAAAAAAGTCCTTGTAAACCACCTAAACCCACCCCCACACACACACACACACACACACACACACTCGTGTTGGTTTTGCTATACTTATGAGGACTCCCCATAGAAATAATTATTTTTATACTGTACAAACTATAGATTCTATCCCATAACCCTAACCCTACCCCTAAACCTAACCCTCACAGAAACCTTTTTGCATTTTTACATTTTCAATAAAACATCGTTTAGTATGATTTATAAGATGTTTTCCTCATGAGGACTGACAAAATGTCCCCACAATGTCAAAAATTTCGGGTTTTTCTATCCTTATGGGGACATTTGGTCCCCACAAAGTGATAAATACCCGCATACACACACACACACACACTGACTCAATCAAAGTCAAGTCATTTTTATTTGTATAGCGCTTTTCACAACACACATCATTTCAAAGCAGATTTACAGAAAGTCATGCATTAACAGAAAATTAAACTGTAATATCTATAAAGTCTTAGAGTCATCATTGTGTTGATTGATAAAATATGATGGTGAATTGTGTTTAAAAAAAAGTAATTAAATAATCATTGTATTTATAACCCCAGTGAGTAAGCTGAAGGTGACTGTGGCAAGGAACACAAAACTCCATAAGATGTTGATTAATGGAGAAAAATAACCTTGGGAGAAACCAGACTCACTGTGGGGGCCAGTTCCCCTCTGACTAACATCATGAATATAATGCCAATATTACTTATGTATAGTGCAAGTCATGGTTTAAAATTATTAAACTAAGTAAGTGTTAAGGGTCAGTGTTTAAAGATTTTGTATGAACTGTAAGATTAATGACTAATATCTTTTGAAGTTCATCCTGGATTAACTGCAGAAGTTCACATAGATGCAATTTTCCTTGTTTGTTGACTGATGAAGGCTTTTGCTGGCAATTAACTGATAGTCTATGTATTCCATTTCAAGAGTGTAGTCCATCATTAGACAAAGGTGATGAGATGCAACGCAGTTCAACCTGACAGGTAATTTCGGTGAGGTCTATCCTAAGTCCAAGGTTCAGGCAGAATCCAATGTCTTACAGTTGGAGTTGGCATCAGTTCATCCTCTGTAGTCCATCGTAATAGACTGAAGTGATGTCTTGCTGGCACCGGCTGCTATTAGTCATCATCACTCAGAGACACGTAGCAGTGGAGTCCGACACCAAGCAGGAATGGAGCTGGATCTGGCCGGTTCTGGTGACTCAGGATAGGAGTCCGGAGGTTGAGACATGCATACAAATAGAATAATACACAAATCACATACACACACACACATACACACACAAAAACACACAGACAGACACACACACTCAATCACACAAACACACACTGTGTGTGTATGTGTGGGCGGGCTTGGGTGGTTTACGAGAAGTCCGATTTTTTTCATCAAATAGTTTATGATGTTTCCAGGAGTGTTGATTATTCATGTTTTTGAGACATTACAGACATTACATCAGAAATTAGCATAATTAATTCAGATTTAAAGTAATGTCCAGCATCATCCAATCACTGTCAACCATGTTAAAATAAAATGATACATTATAAATTCTGAATCTATGTACTGATTATCATTGTCACATGTCTGTCAAACATGTTGAGTGATCCAAACATCATCTGCAGCCTGAAACTGAACTTTTGATCAGATTTTAGGAGTGAATGCACTTAACTCCATATAGAGCCTCTGAAAGACACATTTATCAGTTTTCAGATGAACTCATTTATTCTCAATGTGATAATACACAGTAAATATAGGAATGCATTTATTAATGTTAATGAATAGAACCGTATTGTACAGTGATAACATAATAAAATATAACAAAATGTATATTAACATGAAGTGAAATGACCCACAGATGTGTTGTTGAAAGTTATTCATAATAACTGCGGCAGATGTTTAACTCTTAAATGACAGTCTAGAGTCTTGTGAACAGTATTCAGTCGGTTTAAATTCATTTAAAGTATGCGTTGCGTATAGCGAGGCCAAAATACAACATCCAAGCATGTGGATGTGGGGTCACACGTGGTTAAAAGAAAATAAAATGCATAAAAAACATAGTAATAAAAAACAATTAAAGGAATATTCCAGGTTCAATACAATTTAAACTCAATCGATCATTTGTGGCATAATGTTTATTACCACAAAAAAATAATTTCGACTCGTCCCTCCTTTTCTTTAAAAAAAGCACAAATCTGTTCCAGTGAGACACTTACAATGGAAGTCAATGGGGCAATTTTTGTAGGGTTTAAAGGCAGAAATGTGAAGCTTATAATTTTATAAAAGCACTTACATTAATTCTTCTGATAAAACTTGTGTATTATTTGAGCTGTAAAGTTGTTTAAATCATATTTTTTTACAGTTGTTTTAGGGTTTACAGCATTATTTCTTTATGGCATTGAAGTTGTAAAATGTATATATCTTCACACAGATGCGGTTAATAAATAAATTAATCACAGTAAAATCATGTTAACACACATATTGTTTATGTCTTGTGTCTATACTTTTGAAACAGTGAGTATTTTAATGTTTACAGATTGACCCCATTGACTTCCATTGTAAGTGTCTCACTGGAACACACATTTGTGCTTTTTTTTTTTAAGAAAAAGAGGGATGATGAGTTACGTGCTCAAGCTGAAGCCCCAAATAGGGCTGCAGAACGGGGACTCAATTTGGATGGTGCGGTGGGAGAGATTCAGCGTCAACTGTCGAGCATTTCGGCAATGCTGGCGAAGGTCGTCGCTGACTTGGAGGATCTTGTTGTAAAATGTTGACTGCCATGGAGCCGAAATTCACTTAGATGGTTACAAGAGTGTCGGATGTCAAGAAACAGATCGATTATCAGGAGTCATCGGAGAGGGAATTAGCTGCTAACTGCTAGCGAGCAAGGTGGATTTGCAGCACATCTGGGAAAAACTGGAGGATTTGGAGAATCGTAATCAATGAAACAACGTCCGAATTGTTGGAATTCCTGAGCATGAGGAATGCCGAGATATGGTAAAATTCCTAGATGGGCTCTTTCTGAGTCTGCTCGACATAACAGGCCATAAGTTGGAAATCGATCAAGCTCACAGGGTTCCGGGTCTGAGGGAGAGAGGCCCCGATCAATTCTGGCCAAATTTCTGAGATCATCCGATAAAGATCTCGTGTTAAGCGAGGCAAGTATAAAGGAAGGTTTTCTTGGAAGAACCACAAAATTTTCTTGTCCCAGACTTTGCGAATTCGACAAGAGAGAAACGTGATTGATTCAAGGAATGCAAGAAACTCTTACATCAACGGAAGATCGCTTTTGCACTGATGTTCCCGGCAAAATTGAGAATAGATACTAAGGATGGCCGCAAAATATTTACATGTTGATTTACAAGCGATGTCCTTCATAAAGTCAATGGAATGAGTAAGTCATTGTGTGATGCTCTTGATACAGCCGAGTGGACCTGACTCACTGAACATTCACTTGACTGTCCGAGGAAACTGGGTGCCTTCTTTGTTTCTTTTTGTGCTGGTTCCACCTAGCGGCTGGAGTTTGTTTTGAAGAAGAACACACCTTCAGGACAGTTTTGTGAATTAATCTATACGTCTTTGTGTTTATACCGCCTGTTGGTTGGAGTTTGTTTTATAGATTATTTTCTGTTGTGTAATTCTCTCACAAAATTTGTATAGAAACACCGGACTTGAGCAGGGGCTCTCATAGGCGTACATGGACTGTTTGAGTTTAGAGGGATGGACGCCGGTTGGCACTGTCATGCGCGGGGTTAATGCGCATGTTTTTTTTTTTCTGTTTGTTTGGTTCGGTTGGGGGGGGGGGGGTAGGAGTTTGGAGTTTGATTGTTGCACTAATGTTGGAATGTGGTCTTTATAATCCTGTTTTTGACACACAATCTGTTTTTTCTAATATGTCAAAATGTCAAATGTTAATATGAGTGGATTGTCTCTCTCCACGTGGAATGTGAATGGGTTGGGGCACCCCACGTAAGAAATATGACATAGTGTTTCTTCAAGAAATGCTTCTTTCCCCACAGGAAGCTGAAAAATTTGGGAAGATATGGGGTGGACATGTTTTCTTTAGTGCTGGCTCAAGTAAGAGCAGGGGAGTCATTACATTGATAAATAAACATCTAAAATTCAAATGTCTCAAACAGATTAAAGATAAATTAGGGAGAGTCATTATTGTTTTAGCTGAAATTCAGGGGAAAAGGTTGATTTTGTCTAATATTTACGCACCTAACGCTGATAATCAGGGCTTTTTTATAGATCTTGAAGGGATGTTGCAAGCCGCTGGCATCCCTCATGAAATAATATTGGGAGGAGACTTTAATCTTTTGATGGACACAGTCCTTGATCATAGTGAAGCAAAAGTGTGTAAGTCCCCTAGAGCAACATTGACGCTTCACAGAATCAAGTCAAGTCATTTTTATTTGTATGAAGGGTTTTGTTGGCAATTAAATGATAGTCTATGTATTCCATTTCAAGAGTGTAGTCCATCATTAGACCGAGGAGATATAGGCAGAGATCAGTGAGGTGCATCGCAGTTTAACCTGGCCGGTAATTTCGGTGAGGTCTATCCTAAGTCCAAGGTTCAGGCAATGGCATATGAAGAATCCCATGTCTTATGGTTGGAGTTGGCATCAGTTCATCCTCTGAAGTCCATCGTAATAGACAGAATGTGTAAAAATCTTGGTCTTACATATATTTAGGAGACTTTTGAACCCATCTGGTAGGCACTATACATTCTTTTCATCAGTCCATAAGATTTATTCTAAAATAGTTTTTATTTATTTTTTATTTTATTTGAATATCTAAGTCCCTCATTTCGTCTGTTGTTGATTGCTCAATTGGAAACATCTTAGTCTCAGATCACAGCCTGTTGAGTTTAGAGGTGTTGCCATATATGGAGAAAAGGAAATCATATATTGTTGGTGCTTTAATGTATCCCTTTTGCAAATTCCTGATTTCCAACAAATGTTAAAGGCTGAAATCAATGTTTATATGGAGACCAATTGGTCCTCAGTATCCTCTGTGGGCGTGGCTTGGGAGGCACTTAAGGCGGTTCTTAGGGGCCGGATCATACAGTATGCCTCATTCATCAAAAAATCCAAAGCACAAGAACTTGTGGAGTTGGAAGGAAATATTAAAAGTGCAGAGGCAGAGCTGAAGCGCCGAATGTCATCTGATGGCCTCAGACAATCGACCCGAATGAAATACAGATATAATACTATTTTGTCGCGGAAGGTGGAGTTTTGTCTGTTCAGGGCAAGACAGTCATACTTTGAGTCAGGGGACAAAGCAGGGAAGCTTTTGGCTAGATATATAAAACTTTTTCTATCATTCCCTCAGTGAAATCTGCTAGTGGTGAAATATTTACCTCGGCCATTGATATTAATAATGCTTTTAAAAAATTCGATCTTGATCTTTATTGTTCCACATCTTCGTCTACTGATGAAGATATTAGAAACTTTGTGGAACCATTAGATCTTCCTAAACTGATGAATGAGCAAAATAATTCTCTTGATTCTGAGATAAACTTGGAGGAGTTTGACGAGGTAATTAAGGCCTTATCTACAGAATTTTTTAGATCTTATGCTACTGAACTGGCTTCACTTTTGCTAGAAGTTTATATGGAATCATTAAAGAATGGAAAGCTTCTGCCAACCATGACACAATCCCAGATCAGTCTGATTCTTAAAAAGGACAAAGATCCAAGCGAGTGTAAGAGTTACCATCCAATATCCCTGATCCAACTAGACGTTAAGATTTTGTCAAATTCTGGCTAACCGATTAATTAAAGTTTTGTCATCTCGTATACATATAGATCAGGTGGGATTTATTCGGGGCCGCAGCTCTTCTGATAACATCAGGCGTTTCATCAATATCATGTGGTCAGTGGCGAATGATCAGACTCCGGTCACAGCCAACTCACTTGACGCTGAAAAGGCGTTTGATATGGTAGAATGGGATTATCTTCTTAAGATTTTGGAAATGTATGGGTTCGGGAGTACATTTATTGGTTGGATTAAGTTACTTTATAGACACCCAGTAGCAGCGGTACAAACAAATTGATTAATTTCAGATTATTTTACTCTAGATAGGGGCACTCGGCAGGGTTGCCCTCTTTCCCCATTATTGTTCTGTCTTGCCCTGGAACCATTAGCAGCCGCGATAAGAAAGGAGGATGATTTTCCAGGGGTGACAGCGGGAGGTGTGGCGCATAAGCTTCTGCTTTACGCAGATGATATTTTATTATTTGTCTCCGACCCCACTAGATCTATGCCTTGCCTCCACAAAATTATTAATTCCTTTTCTAATTTCTCAGGATACAATGTCAATTGGTCTAAATCCAAAGCTTTGGCTCTGACAGCGTACTGCCCAGTAACGGCTTTTCAGCCGGGCGCCTTCCAGTGGCCCAAACAGGGCATTAAGTATTTGGGCATTTTATTCCAAATAATATATGTGCAGGGGGAGGGGTTTAATGTGAATAATTGATTCAGAAGTTTATGTTGTGTTTGTATGTTTTATGATTGGAATCAATAAAAAATGGTTAATAATAAAAAGAAAAGGAGGGACGAGTTGAAATTCATTTTTTTGTAAATCAACATTATGCCACAAATGCTGTTGATTGAGCTTAACTTGTATTGAATCTGGAATATTCCTTTAATAAGAGAAGATAATTAAATAGTTGGAGGAAAAGCTCTTTTACTGTGGTCACATAGTGATGGTTTTTAAATGGCAGAGCTACATAATTGAGCTAGTTAGCTAACAACAAAATAATGTTGTTGTAGTTATGAAACTGGTCCAGACATAATGAAGCTGTTGGGAAGTGAAGTTCTAGCTGGTTCAAATCTAAGTCAGTGAACAAATTGTGTCTGCATTAATTTGCCAATCCAAGTCATGAGTGTCAGGTTCTCTGTCCGCTTCATTTCTTCCAAATGATCCTGTGGATCAGAAACATCTCTGTCATTTCTGTAAACTCATAACTACATTGTTCCGATATTTCAGAAGATTGTCTTTCTCATCAGTGCCAGCTGTTCTGTGAGATAATGATGATGTTTTCCTGCCGCTTTCTCGTAGCAGACGTGCTCCACAACAGCAATCTGTTAAACGTTGACCCGGGCAGGTCGAGCAGAACTATTATGTCTACTGTGCCAAAATCTGTAAAAGTCCAGCGGCCTTATTTACGATTTCATTTATAATCATCAAGTGTGCCATTACAGAGCAATCCATTTCACCGTTTAGAGCCGTAATGCATCCGTGGCGACATTAGGAGGGATTTATACATGTAGAAGTCAGAGTAATTGTGGATGTGGAGCTTTTACAGGCAGCTGTAAGTGAGCAGCACGTCCCGTCCGAGCAAGGTCACTATGTGAGAATCTCTCCCACTGAGGTGTTTCTCTCTCGCACATGTGAAATCAATACAGCTCCATTTATAAGCCGCTCTCATTCTCACCATCAAATGGAGAACATATTTTTAGAAAATATTGGTTTTATCAGAACCTCTGCCGACAGAGAGAGAGAGAAGCAGCTAAGCTTCAGCCTCCTTTTAATAGCTTGGCCACATGTCAGAGGAAGTTCTGAGTGACCTCCTGAAAAAGTCTTAAAGTGGACAGATCGAGCCGCTGTCAGTCCCGGGGCCTCTAGAACGTGTTTAATAAAACCCTGGTACATCCTAAAGCCCAGAGTGCTGTAAATAACCTCTCATACTCTTATTAACGTATTCACTGTAGGATGTGTGGCGAGGATGACGTGTGTGTTATATGGACCCTGAAACTACTGTGTGTAACAGTGTGAGTGTATGTAGTGTGTGTATAGACCAGGGTATACTTTGTTTTTCAGTGTGCAGATTTGTCTTGTATACTCTTTTGACTGCGAGCCTGTATGGATTAGTTTGCCACATCCGCTTTTCTGGGCTCATTCAAGATGAGCAGGTTCTGCGTTGAACCGATCACCGGTGATTACTGGCAGGTGCATGTTGGTTTGAAACACTGTCCTACTTCCTGTGATGTCATGGTGATGTGTGCGAAATACTCTTGCAACATCAAGGCGGCTGCAGATTTTAGAACCAGACTTGTTTTGCTTCTTCCCAGCTGCGTAAACTAAAAGCACAATGGGAAACAACTTGATGACTATGCCATATGTGGACAGCAGGAATAAGTTCTGAAATTTTAAATTATACCACGCTATAGAAAGTCTTTTTTATCATAGTTTATTATGTTTCCAGGAGTGTTGATTATTCATGTTTTGGAGATGTTACAGACATTACATCAGAAATTAGCATAATTAATTCAGATTCAAAGTAATGTCCAGCATCATCCAATCACTGTCAACCATGTTAAAATAAAATGATACATTATAAATTCTGAATCTATGTACTGATTGTCATTGTCACATGTCTGTCAAACATGATGAACTCATTTATTCTCAATATGATATTTTAACTGAATCTGAGCATTCAGTCCACGTACGTGGTCACTGTGTTTAACAGCGTGCCGTTTTGCGATAAATCGCTCAAATGTTTAAAACTGCATATCAGATGAAACTAGAGACTCTAATATTTTGACTCAAACAGGTTTCAATGTAAAAACTTAATGAGGTTTCTTACTAGATGTAGTTTTGTTGGTGTTTCACCCAAAGACAAACTCCTCTGTGATCAATGCTATATTGTATGATCACATGACTCCGACTGTCGAAAGTTTAACCCTTTACTGACAGCACAGAGTCTCCTGAACTGAGATCAGTCGATTTAAATTAAATTAAATTATCCGTTGCGTACAGTGAAGCCAAAATATAATGTCCACGCATGTGTATGCGGGGTCTCAGAAGGATAAAGAACTGTGATTTTGGGGGGAGTTAAATAACAGGTACATTGGTTGACTTGTTCATCATATTTTTTTTATTTTTATTATTATTATTTAAAAGCAGCTGAAATTCAATTGCATTCACTTTATCAGCAACAAAGCACATGAATGTGAAACGTGATATTTATCTTAGATCTTGTAGGTGTCTGTTTCCTCACAATTGTTTCGGGTTCCCTTGAAATACCTTTATCCATCCCTTAAGAAAATTAACCATAGCTTTACTACAGTACCCATATTTTAACCACAATATTTGTAGTAAAACCACAATAATAATATGGGTAATAGGGACAATCCCCCTGGAGCAACCTGGAGTTAAGTGTCTTGCTCAAGGACACAATGGTGGTGGCTGTGGGGATTGAACCAGCAACCTTCTGAGAACCTACCAGTTCAGTGCTTTAGCCCACTACACCTCCACCACTCGTATTGGTAGAATGCAGATGTATTTAGAAATTACTGTGATCTGTTTCTGCTGTGTTCATGTTCTGTGATGTTCTGCTGCAGTTCTGCTGCATCACTGCTAATGTTCATCAGTTGTAATGCTTTGCTGTTTTGCAGAACTTCTGTGTGACGGATTATCTGACATGTTCTTCCTAGTAGCACAGAGAACGTTTGTGTGGAAGTTTGAGTTTTATTGTGCCGTGCAGGTTCTGGTTAACAGAGCAGGTTTGAGCAGAACTTTTCCATCATCTCCCGGTTGTGACTCTCTGTGTCCTGCTTTTATGGTGCTGTGCTGGTGCTGGTGTATAACAGCTCATTTGGACCTCCCAGAACCCTCAACCACAGCAGAGCCATCGTTTCTCCCTCACTTCGCCATCGTAAACAGCTTAAGAGCCTATTAAAACAACAAATACCTTCTCAGAGCTAAGTAGACCTTGATAAAACATTTTCTGTCTGTGAGTTCACTGTAAATATAATATTTAGAGCACAGTATTGTGAGTCGCTCAAATACATTGATTTGGTCCTGTGAACGAGCCTCTCATGAATATAAACATCAGCAGAGAACGAAACGTCCAGAGAGAGAGAAGCCAAGTGTGTGTGTGTGTGAGTCTGTGTGTGTGTGTGTGTGAGTGTGTGTGTTTGTTTGTGTGTGTGTGTGTGTTTTTGTGTGTGTGTGTGTGTGTGTGTGAGTGTGTATGTGTTTGTGTGTGTGTGTGTTTTGTGTGTGTGTGTGTGTGTGTGTGAGTGTGTATGTGTTTGTGTGTGTGTGTGTGTGTGTGTGTGTGTGTGTGAGTGTGTATGTGTTTGTGTGTGTGTGTGTGTTTGTGTGTGTGTGTGTGTGTGTTTGTGTGTGTGTGTGTGTGAGTCTGTGTGTGTGTGTTTTGTGTGTGTGAGTGTGTGTGTTTGTTTGTGTGTGTGTGTGTTTTTGTGTGTGTGTGTGTGTGTGTGTGAGTGTGTATGTGTTTGTGTGTGTGTGTGTGTTTTTGTGTGTGTGTGTGTGTGTGTGTGTGTGTGTGTGTGTGTGTGTGTGTGTGTGTGTGTGTGTGTGTGTGTGTGTGTGTGTGTTTGTTTGTGTGTGTGTGTATGTGTTCATTTAGAAGCTGCAAGAAAAGCGTTTGGAGTCCATCCACTGATGTGGGATGTTTTCAGCATGTGTCACTCCAGCGAACGCTCCGTTTACAGACTGTAAGTGTGCTGATTCTGTCAGTTCCAGGTGCAGTTCAACATGGCCAGTAAAACGTGTGCTGACATACAACATCCATCATCTACACACTGAAACTGTTGAACACACACACATAAAGCTTTATAATCTGATGTTATAACACCTGAAACAAGTCTCTGCTGCCCAGAGGTTTAGTAAATTACATTTCTGGGGTATTTCTACTTTACTTGAGTATAAATCTTTCTGTTGACTTTCTGTGTTACTTCACTACATTTTAAACGACAAAATGAATACATTTACATTGATACATTTCTTCAGACCCTTTTGTTATTTTTGCAACTTTGCACCACAAAAAATAAGAAAACTTTGGTACACTTTCTATGAGGCCAATATTTATAATATATTGTAAAGGCATTATACATACATTACACTGCATACATAATATCTCATAATACACCTTATAAAATTTTTTAACTTCACATAAATAATTATAACTACAGTTATAATACATTATAAGACTTCCCTTATTCAAAGTTATACTTTAGAGTATAATGCATTATAACACAAGCAACATCCACTTTTAATGCAGCAGAAATTAATGAAGTTAATGTTATAAGTACTGTATAGTGTAAACAGTCTAAAGTCTTTATGACGTGATCATATTATAAGTGTTCTTTGCCTGCTTTAAGTAAAGTTACAAAAGCAATATCTTCTTAAAACAATGGCTTGAAACAATTTGTTTTGTCTCGAGATGATTGTGTTTGTTTTTTATGTATTTTATTTATTTATTTATTTATTTTTTGGGGGGGGGGATTTTTCCCCTTTTTCACCCAATTTGGAATTCCCAATGTGCTCTAAGTCCTCATGGTCGCATAGTGATTCGCCTCAATCCGGGTGGCGGTGAACAAATCTCAGTTGCCTCCGCGTGTGAGACCATCAACTCGCGCATCTTATCACGTGGCATGTTGAGCGCGTTACCACGGAGACAGTGCGTGTGGAGGCTTCATGCTATTCTCCGCGGCATCCATGCACAACTCACCACGCACCCCACTGAGAACAAACCACATTATAGTGACCACGAGGAGGTTACCCCATGTGACTCTACCCTCCCTAGCAACCGGGCCAATTTGGTTGCTTAGGAGACCTGGCTGGAGTCACTCAGCACGCCCTGGGATTCGAACTAGCGAACTCCAGGGGTGGTAGCCAGCGTCTTTTACTACTGAGCTACCCAGGCCCCCATATTTTTTTATTTTTATGTAAAAGCCTAACCAGGGACGAGGTCTGCAAATTAGCTTTATGCTATATGCCCTGTGTACATGGCATCGGTTGTCTGTGTGTAACAATACCTAGTGTATTGTCCCTGTTAAATAAACAAACAAAATAAAAATAAAAATTATAAACAGCCACAACATAAACTTGTACCTGTCATGGATCCATCTGACCTGCCTGCAGCTTTCACTCAATCGCCCACACCTGCTTCCAATCACCGTGTCAATCAGCTCTACTATTTAAACCTCACTCCCCATTCATTCAGTGTCCGGTCTCAACTTTGAATACGGACTCACTGCATCTCCAATACGTCTGCTCCTAGCGATTCCACTCCTTTCCAGCGATCCCTGTTGTCCTTCTCCTCAATGTAAGCGTCATTGTTGTGTACACACCTCCTCTAGGAAAATCACCACCAAAGTCAGCACCTGTCTTCATCCCGTTATTGATCTTCACATCAGCCCTGTACTGTTACCTTACGACTTACCTGCCTGTCTCTGTTTGTGTTTTGTTTTGTGTTTCAATAAACACCTGATCTGGGTTCAACACCATCATCGAGTCTGGGTATTCGTAACAGTACCATGCAAGTCAAACTTATATAATTGAAGTTATTTATAAAATAAGTTTCCAAATAAGATGCATAAACATTAAAGTTTATTGAATAGAGTCCAGTATAAAATTAGTTGACCATTTTTCTTGTGTTTACACCCAAAATGATTGGCTACATGTGTGATCAACATACATATTTAGATTTTCTGATATATTTTAACCTTGTTTTTCATAATATTTCAAAATTTACATTGAATGTGCATGATTTTGTATTTTGTGCATGTGTAATATATATATAACCCCCAGCTGGACTTGTAATGTCTTATAACCACTTAAAAATATCTTATGGATGTTTATAATACATTGCTTTTGTCACTTTACTTGAAACGTACCTAATATATATATATATATATATATATATATATATATATATATATATAGGTGATGGGAAGTCTGATTCTTTTCTGTAAATCGGTTCTTTCGGATGGTTCGTTTCAATGAACTGGTTAAAAAAAACAATTCACCAGTTAATTTACGTCATCACGTAATGACGTCACTATATATAATGCTAATATGGCGGCGTCATAGAATACACGCACAAACACATTCAATAAAGCCATATATAAGGGCATATTGCTGATTATAACATTTTATTTAATTAAGTTATAATAATAAGGGTGTTTATTGTCATCAGTGTTTCATTCAGTGATCTTACAATACATCCTACATTAAAGTTTTGCACCTAAAGCACCAAATACTTACACTGATATACAAACGTGGATGTTCTACACATGTTTAAAGCATAAAAAGTGATTAAACTAGTCTTAATCAACTCACCCTTTTTTTATAGAAACCATGATCCAACTTTAGATATAATCTGCATGCACAATACTCTATAGTAAAATTTGTTTACATCTCTCGACTGAAACATTTCGCCACCTCATTCAAGTCCTCGGTTCATGTATGCTCATCAGTTGCTCACTGATCAGCAGTTCTCAGTATTTTGTCCAAAAGAGGCGATTCTCAGTTCAGTGTACTGATGTGATCGATTTAATGTACTGCTGACATGAGAGCTGCTGTGATCGACTCCATGTGCTGCTGACACGAGAGCTGCTGTCCTCGGATCAGTGTACTGTTGAATCACAAACTGCTGTGATCGACTCAATGTACTGCTGACTCGAGAGCTGCTGTCCTCGGATCAGTGTACTGTTGACTCGAGAGCTGCTGTCCTCGGATCAGTGTACTGTTGACTCGAGAGCTGCTGTCCTCGGATCAGTGTACTGCTGACTCGAGAGCTGCTGTCCTCGGATCAGTGTACTGTTGACTCGAGAGCTGCTGTCCTCGGATCAATGTACTGCTGACTCGAGAGCTGCTGTCCTCGGATCAGTGTACTGTTGACTCGAGAGCTGCTGTCCTCGGATCAGTGTACTGTTGACTCGAGAGCTGCTGTCCTCGGATCAGTGTACTGTTGACTCGAGAGCTGCTGTCCTCGGATCAGTGTACTGCTGACTCGAGAGCTGCTGTCCTCGGATCAGTGTACTGTTGACTCGAGAGCTGCTGTCCTCGGATCAGTGTACTGTTGACTCGAGAACTGCTGTCCTCGGATCAGTGTACTGTTGACTCGAGAACTGCTGTGATCAACTCCATGTACTGCTGACACGAGAACTGTGACTGGATCATCTTCATACATTGATAAAACGGTAATACAATCAAGTCATAAACATATTTCCAGTATGTTTTATTTGTTACACTGTTCAGCAAAATACACCTGAAAAATACATTTTGCTCCTTAATCACACATGTTCAATGTCAGCAGCTCATCGGTTCTCAGTATGTCGGACACCTCTGAAAGAGGCGATTCTCAGTTCAGTGTACTGTTGACTTGAGGGCTGTTGCGACCTGAGAATTCAGTCTGATTTGTGAACTAGTTGGAGCAGTTTATTGCAAAGAAGAGTTGGCAAAAGCAGATATCGCCAGTTCAAGGATCATATTACTCCCAGTTATCGGCTCATTTCGATTCGGAGTGTCAGGCACATCTGAGAGACAGGTTAAGATAGAGTAACTTGTTGATCAATGTTGACTCGAGACGCGAACTGTTTCAAATGATTCAGTCCGATTTAGTGAACTAGTTCAACTTGTTCACTAAAAAGAACTGGTTCAAAAGAACGATTCGTTCATGAACTGGACATCACTAATATATATATATATATATATTTTATAACTTCTGCAGATAAAATTGAATGTTGCTTGTGTTATAATGCATTATACTCTAAGTTATAACTATGGATATGTAAGTATTATTAATGTATTATTGTGGTTACAATT
>NC_059359.1:237500-295000 GCF_019703515.2 Myxocyprinus asiaticus
GAAATAGTTTTGCATTCCCTTGCAATAAATGAGTAGAACTATGCTATTTGTAGTAAAACCATAGTAACCACAAACTTTACCATTGATTTACAATAGTAACCATATTTTAACCATTATATTCATTGTGAAACCATATTAATAATGCAGTAAATCCAAAACTATAGTAATAAAAATCAAACATTTGTGGTTACTATGGTTTTATTACAAATACTGTACTGTAGTTCAACTATGGTTACTGTAGTTTGTATTCAAATCATTGTTCCCGCTTAAAAACCTTATTACATTATTAAAATTAAATTATTAAAACCTTTAGTCTTTTTTATATTTATCCAACACATCCGACCTCTTCTGCCATATTATTCCTCTGGGGGAAAAAAAACATTTGCACTGTACATAACAGATAACAGATTTGTATTAGATTGCACTATGTATGTGTATGTGTGTTTGTATGTATGTGTGTGTCTGTGTGTGTGTGTACGTATGTGTATAACTATTTTTTATTTTTTATTATTATCTCTGTCTTGCTGCTGTTTTTGTATTGTTGTACACTGGAAGCTTCTGTCACCAAGACAAATTCTTTGTATGTGTAAGCATATTTGGCAATAAAGCTCATTCTGATTCTGATTACAGTCATGGTTACTGCAATATCATTATAATGAAATCATGGTTAATTTAGTACAAGGAAACTGAAACATATTTCAGAGTTCAGTATTTTCTAATTTTACAGTTGGAGATGATCTGCTGCTCTTTGTCATGATGGCTTATGGTGTAATATTTCATCCAGATTCAGATTTACTGAATCAGAGCTGTATGTCATTCATCAGAATCTGTCATTTATGGGAAGGACATCATTCTTTTGTTCTTTTGACATATTTGAGTGTTAGTTTGCAGTGAATTATTGTAACACCAAACTGATTCAGTAGATATTTATTCAGTAATGTGCCTCTAGATATTCTGTGCATATAATTATTCTCTGGTGCTCCGCAGTCTCATCTTGTTCAATTAAAATAAAAGGGTGATGGCAGCATATGTTAATATTAACCCTCATTTGCTACAGAGCTTTAAAAAAAGAGATGCAAGTTCATCAGTAGATAAAGTTTGCCCATCATAAATCAGTCGATCAATCACACGGGTGAATTGTGAAATCAAATCAAACTTTTGAAATAAATACTGATTCACTGTAAATCTATGGTTCTTTATTGAAGGGGTTTTAATCCTGTTGTTTATATAGATGCTATAAATAGACACAAAGACAAACTGTTTTGGAACAGAATCAAAACCAAATGATTCCCATCAAAGTCCTCTGATAAGATATTCCACAAAAGGCAAATCTCAGAGGAAGGAGAAAATATAAATAGAGCTAACATTAATGTACTGGACGTCTTGTATTGTTTTAAACAGTGTGTGAGACTTCAAACACACACACATCTGCTTCTGTACAATAACATGAACACAACTGAGAGTAGAAGGAAAAATGTAAATGTGAAATTAAATATATTTAGGTAAAGTATCAAATATTGTGTGTTTGAAAACTGCCTGTAAAAAAACTATTAGATTAAATTGTAAACCACAGAAGCAGAGTCACTGCGTCTCTAATTTGTGTTTGAATACTAACAGTAGGGTATAATGGGGCTAAAGGCACTTTTGATTTGATTTTCTCCCGAAAAACTAAACGGCAAAACTACCACAGTACTTTCCTGAACACCTGTTTGCCACTATACACTGCAAAATATTCCTGATCCATGAGATAATTTCTTGCATTGTACAAAGTTTGAGTTAATTTGATCTAATATTTAATAACTTTTACAATTTGGCAAATTTATGTAATGAAAAATATTTGTCATTTTTAGTTTTGTTCAAGGTGATTATTTCATTTTTTAATAACTGAAAGGATGGTAGTTGGGGTAAAAAGCCCCCTTGTTACAGGTGCTAAAAGTCCCCCATAAAACAATTTAATTTTATTTAAATAAAAAACAATCCACAAATTTTAATTTAACAGCAAACCATACTGTATATACACAGAATCAACATTTAACCCCCACTATTACCCCTCCCAATACACAACCCCACCCTGATCCTCAACAAACATTCCTGTGGTCACACATGAGTATACACACACACACACACACACACACACACACAAAAGTATATATATATATATATATATATATATATATAATCACACACATTAATAACTACTCTCTCTCCACTGCCCCTCCATGAGAGCCCTCCAAGAATGCCAAATATTTGCCCCATTTCCCCACAAACGAGTCCAAATTCCCCAGTCTTCTAGATGACCCTTCTTTGAAAGCTGCCACCCTCCCCATCTCCAAGCACCACTCCTGAAAAGGGGGCGCTCCAGCCGACTTCCATCCCCTTAAAACTATTTGTCTGGCGATCATGACACTGGTTAGGACCCAACTTTGTATGTGTTTATTCCATATATTATTGACCGCCCCATCGCCTAAAATACAGAGTCTGGGGCAAAATGAAATTTGAGTGCCCAATACGTCACACATAAAACAAAAATTCTTGGATCTTAACACACCACCAAAAAACATGGGTTGTGTCTTCATCTTCTGATTGGCATCGCCAGCAGGTGGGTGTGTCTTTAAGACCAAGCCTATACAATCTAGAGGGGGTCCAATAGAATCAATGTAAAACCTTGAATTGCATAAGGCGAACCCTTGCATCTCTAGATGTAGACTTGACGTTTTTTAGAATCCTAGCCCACACCCCCTCCTCCAATACCAAGTTTAAATCTTTCTCCCATAATCTCTTGATAGAAGTTAAGCTCCGTCCCCCAGACTCTGAATTAGCAGGGAGTAATACACTGATGCCTCATGACCTTTTCCAAAAGCAGTAATCACCACTCCCAGAGTATCTGCTGCTTTAGGGGGGTGTGAGCTACTTCCAAAAATAGTACAGAGCAGGTGGTGCAGCTGTAAATACCTAAAGAATTGAGATCTGGGAATCCCAAAATTTTGAACCAAATTTTCAAAAGATCTCAATACTCCACTCTCATATAGGTCACTGAGTGTAGTAACCCCCCTCACAATCCACTCTGACCAGCAGAAAGGGGACTTATTAATACGTAATTTAGGGTTCTGCCATATGCTCGAGGCCACGTTTAAATAAACATCCGAATTAAACACTCTGGACACTTCTGTCCATATCGAGTGTAAATGCAAAATAACGGGGTGTGACTTAACTTCTCCGGTTAGTTTGATCGAAAGGCTTTGCAGTGGCAAAATAGGGGCAAGAACTTCCTGTTCAATACAAAACCAGGGAGGGGTTCTCTCAGGTGGAAGTGACTAATGAGCCAAATGTCTGAGACCGAACGCATAATAATAAAACAAAATCTTGGGTAGATCTAGCCCACCTTTGTCAATCGGCCTATGTAACTTACTGAAATGTAATCTGGCACGTTTACCATTCCAAATGAAGGACTTCACTATGCTATCAAATTGCTTGAAATAAGAGAGGGGGACATCTACGGGGAGAGATTGTAGCAGGTAGTTGAATTTTGGAATACAATTAATTTTAATTACATTAACCTTCCCAATCATAGATAAATGTAATGAAGCCCACCTGTCCACATCACTTGAAAACCTTTTTATTAAGGGGCCAAAATTAACTCTAACTAAATCACACAAATTTGCTGGGAATAAAATTCCCAAATACTTAATGCCCTGTTGGGGCCACTGGAAGGCGCCCGGCTGGAAAGCCGTTACTGGACAGTACACTGTCAAAGCCAAAGCTTCGGATTTAGACCAATTGACTCTGTATCCTGAGAACTTAGAAAAGGAATTAATAATTCTGTGGAGGCAAGGCATAGATCTAATGGGGTTGGAGACTAATAATAAAATATCATCTGCATAAAGCAGAAGCTTATGCGCCACACCTCCCGCAATCACCCCTGGAAAATCATCCTCCTTTCTTATCGCGGCTGCTAATGGTTCCAGGGCAAGACAGAACAATAATGGGGAAAGAGGGCAACCCTGCCGAGTGCCCCTATCTAGAGTAAAATAATCTGAAATTAGTCCATTCATTTGTACTGCCGCTATCGGGTGTCTATAAAGTAACTTAATTTATACTTAAAGTATTCCCAAACATACATTTCCAAAATCTTAAAAAGATAATCCCATTCTACCATATCAAACGCCTTTTTGGCATCAACTGAGATGGCCGCAACCAGAGTCCGATCATTCGCCACTGACCACATGATATTGATGAAATGCCTAATGTTATCAGAAGAGCTGCGGCCCCGAATAAACCCCACCTGATCTATATGTATGAGAGTTGACAAAACTTTACTTAATCGGTTAGCCAAAATTTTTGACAATATTTTTACATCTAGCTGGATCAGGGAAATTCTTACACTCGCTTGGATCTTTGTCCTTTTTAAGAATCAGACTGATCCGGGCTTGTGTCATAGTTGGCAGAAACTTTCCATTCTTCAATGATTCCGTATAAACTTCTAGCAAAAGTGGAGCCAGTTCTGTAGCATAAGATCTAAAAAATTCAGTGGCAAAGCCATCTGGCCCCGGAGCCTTGCCTGTAGGCAAGGCCTTAATTACCTTGCCAAACTCCTCCAAGTTTATCTCAGAATCAAGAGAATTATTTTGCTAAGTCATCAGTTTAGGGAGATCTAATTTTTCCACAAAGTTTCTAATATACTCTTCAGTAGACAGAGATGTGGAACTATAAAGATCAAGATAGAATTCTTTAAAAGCATTATTAATATCAATGGCTGAGGTAAATATTTCACCACCAGCAGATTTCACTGAGGGAATGATAGAAAAAGACTCTCTCTGCTTTATATATCTAGCCAAAAGCTTCCCTGCTTTGTATTTGCTCTAAATAGCCAAAACTCCACCTTCCATGACAAAATAGTATTATATCTGTATTTCAATTGGGTCAATTCTCTGAGGCCATCAGACGACATTCGGCACTTCAGCTCTGCCTCGACATTTTTAATATTCCCTTCCAACTCCACAAGTTCTCATAATAATTATAATAATGATTATTAGTGTATAGTCTGTTATAATAATGATTATTAGTGTATAGTCTGTGTTATAATAATGATTATTAGTGTATAGTCTGTGTTATAATAATGATTATTAGTGTATAGTCTGTGTTATAATAATGATTATTAGTGTATAGTCTGTGTTATAATAATGATTATTAGTGTATAGTCTGTGTTATAATAATGATTATTAGTGTATAGTCTGTGTTATAATAATGATTATTAGTGTATAGTCTGTGTTATAATAATGATTATTAGTGTATAGTCTGTGTTATAATAATGATTATTAGTGTATAGTCTGTTATAATAATGATTATTAGTGTATAGTCTGTGTTATAATAATGATTATTAGTGTATAGTCTGTTATAATAATGATTATTAGTGTATAGTCTGTTATAATAATGATTATTAGTGTATAGTCTGTGTTATAATAATGATTATTAGTGTATAGTCTGTGTTATAATAATGATTATTAGTGTATAGTCTGTGTTATAATAATAATTATTAGTGTATGGTCTGTGTTATAATAATGATTATTAGTGTATGGTCTGTGTTATAATAATGATTATTAGTGTATAGTCTGTTATAATAATGATTATTAGTGTATAGTCTGTGTTATAATAATGATTATTAGTGTATAGTCTGTGTTATAATAATGATTATTAGTGTATAGTCTGTGTTATAATAATGATTATTAGTGTATAGTCTGTGTTATAATAATGATTATTAGTGTATAGTCTGTGTTATAATAATGATTATTAGTGTATAGTCTGTGTTATAATAATGATTATTAGTGTATAGTCTGTGTTATAATAATGATTATTAGTGTATAGTCTGTTATAATAATGATTATTAGTGTATAGTCTGTGTTATAATAATGATTATTAGTGTATAGTCTGTTATAATAATGATTATTAGTGTATAGTCTGTGTTATAATAATGATTATTAGTGTATAGTCTGTGTTATAATAATGATTATTAGTGTATAGTCTGTTATAATAATGATTATTAGTGTATAGTCTGTGTTATAATAATGATTATTAGTGTATAGTCTGTTATAATAATGATTATTAGTGTATAGTCTGTTATAATAATGATTATTAGTGTATAGTCTGTGTTATAATAATGATTATTAGTGTATAGTCTGTTATAATAATGATTATTAGTGTATAGTCTGTGTTATAATAATAATTATTAGTGTATGGTCTGTGTTATAATAATGATTATTAGTGTATGGTCTGTGTTATAATAATGATTATTAGTGTATAGTCTGTTATAATAATGATTATTAGTGTATAGTCTGTGTTATAATAATGATTATTAGTGTATAGTCTGTGTTATAATAATGATTATTAGTGTATAGTCTGTGTTATAATAATGATTATTAGTGTATAGTCTGTGTTATAATAATGATTATTAGTGTATAGTCTGTGTTATAATAATGATTATTAGTGTATAGTCTGTTATAATAATGATTATTAGTTTATAGTCTGTTATAATAATGATTATTAGTGTATAGTCTGTGTTATAATAATGATTATTAGTGTATAGTCTGTGTTATAATAATGATTATTAGTGTATAGTCTGTTATAATAATGATTATTAGTGTATAGTCTGTTATAATAATGATTATTAGTTTATAGTCTGTTATAATAATGATTATTAGTGTATAGTCTGTGTTATAATAATGATTATTAGTGTATAGTCTGTGTTATAATAATGATTATTAGTGTATAGTCTGTTATAATAATGATTATTAGTTTATAGTCTGTTATAATAATGATTATTAGTGTATAGTCTGTTATAATAATGATTATTAGTGTATAGTCTGTGTTATAATAATGATTATTAGTGTATAGTCTGTGTTATAATAATGATTATTAATGTATAGTCTGTGTTATAATAATGATTATTAGTGTATTAATCATGTATACGCTTGTGAGTGGTGGAGCGCATGCAGTTGTTTTACCAGTCTGTTTTCCAGAGCACACTTTCAGTCTGTCAACTGTTCAATACACATGTGTTTTTCTTTGAAGGAAAAGTGTCCCTAGTTCAGTAGTCAGTGCACTGATCAGTGAGTCGGCCATTTTTAGGGCTTTCTCTTTCGCATAACCGTTCCAGTGCGCTGAAACATTTGCTACCTAAAAAATTCCACAGCGCACCGTAAAAACCAGGGAGCGTCGTTGCTCATTATCTTCCCTTACCGGGAACATCGTCATGTCTTCTGTAGTCTCTTAAGTCATTAGAAGACAAGAACAAGTGTAACTATAGCTGCAAGCAGCGATGACGGGCCCAAGCACCATGGTTCCATTTTCACCCAGTGGCTTTTGGAGAAAAAATACATGATGGACAAATGCATTTTGTCGAGGAAAGCAAGACAAGTGCCTCAAAAACAGATGAATATACAAAGAAAAGAATAATAACATTTTATGCGTTGCCATCGCCACATGATTTAAGATATCAAGTAACCCTTTACAATTTTACATCAGCTGTTTTTTGACATTATTCTAAACAATTTATCAGCAAAACTGAGTCAAAAATTTGTGCAAGACCCAATGATTATTATATAATCATGATCCTGCATGTGAATTTCCACAGAGCATCTTGTGAAAGTGCTATAAAGGGGATCTATTATGCAAAATTCACTTTTACATGGTGTTTGAACATAAATGTGAGTCGGCAGTGTGTGTACACAACCACCCTACAATGTTAAAAATCCACCCACTTCTCTTTCTTATATTTCTATTAATCAAAAACAGTGTCTCAAAGTGATTGGTTTTCGTTTCTGCTCTAACGTGATGTCACAATTGAGCAGGCCACGCCCACGACTGGTGACGGACTCCACCCTATTATCATAGATCCTCCCCTGAGTGATCTACACACAGTCCGCCATTGTTTTCCGCGCTGGAGCAGCTACGGTGAGAAGAATAACGTCTCAGCTTCGTAAGCATCATAAGTGTTCTGTTGTAGGCTGTAAAAGTGAACATAAGAGTCTTCATGTACTCACGGCATCAGAGCCACTGAAGATGCAGTGGACAAGTTTTGTTTTTGACGCAAATGTGCCCCAAAACATATCAATATTTGTGTATGTTTGTGCAAATCATTTTACACCGGACTGCTTTGTGAATGAGGGTCAATATAAAGCAGGATTTTCCAAAAATGTGATTCTCAAGCACGGATCAGTACCAACTGTACGTGTTCCAGCTTTATATCCTGAAGATGTAAGTATCACACTTTATATTTTGTAAATGTTTGCAAATCGTCTTTCCGAATGTGCTTGTTAGCTGATTTCACGGCTAATGCAGCTAAAGTTACCATTGTCTCTGATTGTATTCATGGAGAACAGAGCTATGTCATTATTTTTACAGAAAGGGGGCGGGGAGCAGCAGCTCGTTTGCATTTAAAGTATAATAAATGATCCGTGGGGTATTTTGAGCTGAAACTTCACAGACACATTCTGGGGACACCTGAGACTTATATTACATCTTGTAAAAAGGGGCATAATAGGTCTCCTTTAATAAAAAATAAAAAAACTTGGTCCTTTTGTTAGTTAGTTAGTCACAAATTTGCTTATTTGATTACTGATCACGAAATTGTGTGGAATCTTAAATATTTCTTATATTATGTCATTGTAATCATGTAATCACTAACATGCAAGTGTGACCATTCTGGCCAGCACATGGTCTGCTTCACCCCTCATCAGCACGCACACGGACTCTTGTTGTGGATGATGTAGCTGTTTATTTGACATCTGCACACAGAGCAGCAGAACAGAGAAATGCAGTAAGTTTGGGTGTGTAGCAGATCCACCTGCAGCAGCTCTCTCTAGCTCTGCTGCTATTTAATGTAATACAAAATATAACTGATTTTCTCAACAGGTTATAATAAACAAAACAACAACAACAACAACAACAAAAAAAGGAAAATAATAAAACATGAAAATGTATGACAGTGCACTGTGATCATATATTACACTCTGCATTAAATGAAAATGTCACAAATAGATCAGACAATTTATGACAACAGACAACACAGAGAATACACCATCCATTTTATGTAAATAGAAATAACATAGAATGACTTATATGACATATAACGGATTATAGGCCTTGCAAAACATGGCTTGCACTAACATTTACCCCATAACTGTCACTAACTGCCTTATGTTTTTCCCTTACCTTCAGTTCTGTTTCAGTGACTATTTAGTTTTCCCCTTGGGGACTTCATTTCCCAGTATGCACCTGTTTGATTTCACTTACCTGCCCTCCATCTTCCATAGCTGTTCCCTGATCCCTCATTATTCATTTGTGTATAAATACCCTCTTGTTTCATTCACTCATTGTCGGTTCTTGTCTGTTTAAGTTAGCACGTAGTGTTCTTAGCCAGCATACTGCTGTTATGTTTGATTTCCCTTTTGCTCCAGTGTTTTATGTTCATCATTGTTGCTTCTTCTTCATCTTCTGAGTTCCTTAATAAATATTCTGCATTTGGATCCCCACTCTCTCGTCTCATCCTTCCTAGCTGCGTAACAATAACACAGAGAATATTTAACTAGATTAAACAAATAAATATTCCGCTCCAATATAATACAAAAGCATTTACCTGCACACAGAGTAGCAAAACAGAGCAATGCAGTAAGATTGGGTGTGTAGCAGATCCACCTATGCAAAATACATTTCACCTCGTGAACTCACATAAAGCTATAGCACATGTTTCAAAAATCACACCGAACGTTAAAAGAAATAAAACAACCAAAATGACCCTGATCTTGACAGAAAATACCATCTACATGTCACTCAATGTTTACAGTGTCCAATTTTTCTGTATAGTGTTTAACATTTTGTATTTTATATTTTTCTAGTGCGGAGACAACACACACACAACTTACCTGCAGCAGCTCTCTCTAGCTCTGCTGCAGTTTTTCTACAATCCAGAAGAGCGCCGCCTCCCTCCACGGATAAGAACTGCAACCCAATAATGCAGGATTTAATGGCAATAACATCATGGTTACTTTCGTAACCTCCATTCCCTGATGGAGGGAACAAGACGTTGTGTCGATGTAGTGACACTAGGGTTCACACTTGGGAGCCCCTAAACACCTCTGCTTTTTTGAAAAAAGGCTGATGAGAATTGGCGAGTGGAATTTGCATGCCACTCCCCCGGACATACGGGTATAAAAGGAGCTGGTATGCAATCACTTATTCAGGTTTTGTGCTGAGGAGCCGAGACCAGGTCCCGGCCATTTCAGCGGGTAGTTCAGCATTGTGGCAAGAGGGACACAACATCTCGTTCCCTCTATCAGGGAACGGAGGTTACAAAAGTAACCATGACTTTCCCTATCTGTCACTCACTCGATGTTGTGTCGATGTAGTGACACTAGGGGTCCCTATAAAAAAGCACCACAACTATATGAACTGTGTTACGTGAACTGACGGTGTGTGACGGGCAGACCGCTGTGTGCCTTGTAGCCAGCGCACCAGGCGTCACATAACACAGTTCAGATAGTTGTGTTATATTACAACAGATAAATTATGTCAGATAAATTATGAGCATCGAACTGTCCATCAGGAACAAGTCGACTGCCCAACTATAGGGACAGGCTAGCCCAGCCAAGGCCTCTTTCCCTCTCTTTTCTCCCCAAAAAGAGTAGAATTTGTTAACTGACTGGGAGCCATAAGTGTCTGCGTGGGGAGGTGTCCACGGAGACCACACCCCACCCAAAAAGGGGGGGGGGAGGGGGTATTTTAATTGGAATATGTCACATGGCCTTACCAAGTCTTGTCGGAAGTATGTCAAGTGGAGAGGCATGGTAGGTCCTACCCGAAGGGGGAGGAGTTTCTACAGAGCATGGCGACGGGGAAATGATTTTGCGGAAGATATCACACGGGGTCGCCTTCGGGGAACCAGCACATGTGGAGCACCTACCTCAGTACAGGGGCTCATTAGCACACGCACTGGGCCGGTCAGCGAGTTTCTCTGCAAACTCAACTGCCAGAGGGCTAAGGAGGAATGTCATCCAGGGATCACAATCTGTGAACACAACTGGGAGTCAAGAGCACACGTCTTCACCTCAAGGGAGGGGAAAGGCGCTATGCGCAAGCGGTACACCTGGCCAGCTGTCCCAGAACTTACCTGCTCATGCCTGCCAATACACGGGACGAGACCGGCTCAACCCGGAGATTGTAGAACCTCACAAAGGTGTTGGGTGTTGCCCAGCCCGCTGCTCTGCAGATGTCTGCCAAAGAGGCACCACTGGCCAGGGCCCAGGAGGCCGCCACACTCCTGGTAGAGTGGGCTCGTAACCCCGCAGGCGGTGGCATGTCCTGAGTCTGATATGCCATTGCGATGGCATCAGTGACCCAGTGGGCAATCCTCTGTTTGAAGACAGCGCTTCATTTCCGCTGTCCACCAAAGCAGACAAAGAGCTGCTTGGAGCTCCTAAGGCTCTGCGTGTGATCCAATGATGCGTAAAGCTCGCACTGGACACAACAACGCCAAGGCTGGGTCTGCCTCCTCCTGGGGCAGTGCTTGCAGGTTCACCACCTGATCCCTAAGAGGGGTCATGGGAACCTTGGGCACATAGCCCGGTCGGGGTCTCAGGATCACGTGAGAGTAACCCGGACCGAACTCCAGGCACAATTCGCTGACAGAGAACACCTGCAGGTCCTCTACCCTTTTGATGGAAGTGACCGCAGTCAGGAGGGCAGTCTTCAAAGAGAGTGCCTTAAGTTCAGCTGACTCCAAGGGCTCAAAGGGAGCTCCCTATAGACCCCGAAGGACTACAGAGAGGTCCAACGAGGGGACAAGGCACAGTCTGGAGGGATTCAACCTCCTAGCGCCTCTCAGGAACCTGATGATCAAGTCATGCTTCCCCAAGTACTTACCATCTATTGCATCGTGATGAGCCGAAATAGCGGCTACATACACCTTCAAGGTGGAGGGGGACAGCCGCCCCTCCAGCCTATCCTGCAGGAAGGAAAGCACCGATCCGACTGCGCATCTCTGGGGTTCTTCGCGTCGGGAAGAACACCACTTAGCGAACAGATGCCACTTCAAGGCGTACAGGCACCTCGTAGAGGGAGCCCTATCCTGAGTGATCGTGTCTACCACCACGGGTGGTAGGCCACTTAGGTCTGCCACGTCCCGTCCAGGGGCCAGACGTTGAGATTCCAGAGGTCTGGTTACGGGTGCCAGATGGTGCCCCGTCCCTCAGAAAGAAGGTCCTTCCTCAGGGGGATGTCGCGAGGAGCGTGAGATCTGAGAACCACGTCTGGGTGGGCCAGTAGGGTGCTACCAGGATGACCTGCTCCTCATCCTCCCTGACCTTGCACAGGGTCTGTGCAAGTAGGCTCACTGGGGAAAATGCATATTTGCGTAGTCCAGGGGGCCAGCCGTGTGCCAGAGCATCTATACTGAGGGGTGCCTCCGTCAGGGCGTACCAAAGCGGGAAGTGGGAGGATTCCCGGGAAGCAAACAGGTCTACCTGTGCCTGACCGAATCGACTCCAAATCAGCTGGACCACCTGAGAATGGAGCCTCCACTCTCCCCTGAGGGTAATCTGATGTGACAGCGCATCCGCTGCGGTGTTGAGGTCGCCCGGGATGTGAGTGGCTCATAGCGACTTGAGGCACTGCTGACTTCAGAGGAGGAGATGGCGGGCGAGTTGTGATATGCAACGGGAGTGTGGACCACCTTGACGGTTGATGTATGCTACTATCGCTGTGTTGTCCGTCCGGACCAACACGTGCTTGCCCTGGATCAATGGCCGGAGCAGTACTGCCAAAAACTCTAGGCAGTTGATGTGCCAACGCAGCCCTGCATCCAGGGTCCCAGCCCATCTTGAAGGCATCTGTTGTAACCACGACCCACCTGGAGACCTGCTCTAGGGGAACCCCTGCCCATAGAAATGCAAGGTCGGTCCAAGGGCTGAAGAGGCGGCGACAGATCAGCATGATGGTCACGCGATGTGTCCCGCGGCGCCATGCCCATCTCAGGACTCGAGTCTGAAGCTGGTGCTGAAGTGGACTCATATGCATCAACCTGAGTGGTTTGGCTGCCGCTGAGGATGTCATATGCCCCAGGAGCCTCTGAAAAAGTTTCAGTGGAACGGCTGTCCTCCGTCTGAACACCTTCAGACAGTTCAGCACTGACTGCGTTCTCTCGTTTTTGAGGCGCACTGTCATCGAGACTGAGTCCAACTCCAAACCGAGAAAAGAGATGCTCTGAACCGGGGAGAGCTTGCTCTTTTCCCAGTTGACCCGAAGCCCCAGTCGTCTGAGGTGCCGGAGCACGAGGTCACTGTGTGCGCACAGCAACTCTCGAGAGTGAGCTAGGATTAGCCAGTCGTCGAGATAGTTGAGGATGCGGATGCCCACTTCCCTTAGCGGGGCAAGGGCTGCCTCTGCGACCTTCGTGAAGATGCGAGGGGACAAGGACAGGCCTAAGGGGAGGACCTTGTATTGTTACTACGGGGGGTCCACCGCTGGAGTGCCATACCTGCCAAAATGGGATGGTGGTCGTGACGACGGCTGTGCACACTGGATATGTGACCCAGGTGATGAGGGAACCATTCTTTTGTCAGGCTTTTGGGTGCCGCAGCCTCCTGGGCATGTGGTGACAAAAGATTCTCCTCCCGGTCCAGCACCAGGGGTTGGAGTGTCAACTTGGTTGAGAAGTGGGTCTCCTCGCCCCTGGGTCGCCCGTCTCAGGGGTGCTTCGAAGCCTTCCTTGGGTTCTTAGCAGCCGGCTGTGAGACGAGTGCCATCTGCTTCCTGCGGAGGGCTCCACACCGGAGCTGGGCCACAGGGAGGGCTGCAGCGGAGCCTGTGTTGTTGCTGCAGGAGGACACCCTTGGCGACGAGCAGACAGGGTGCAGGGTCTTAAGCCGTGCCAGGGCAGGATATGTTGTAAGGCCTGCATCTGCTTCTTCACCACCGAGAACTGCTGGGCAAAGTCCTCGATGGCATCACCAAACAGGCCAACCTGGGAAATGGGGGCATCAAGGAACGTGCCTTTTCCACCACTCCCATCTCGACCAAGTTGAGCCAAAGTTGGCATTCCTGGACCACCAGGGAGGACATTGCCTGCCTGAGAGACCGCGCCGTGACCTTCATCGCCCGGAGAGCGAGGTCGGTCACCGAGCGCAGTTCCTGCATCAATCCCGGGTCAGAACTACCCTCGTACAGTTCTTTTAGCGCCTTGGCTTGGTGTACTTGCAGGAGAGCCATGGCGTGCAGGGCGGAGGCGGCTTGTCCAGTGGCACCACAGACTACAGTTGTCAGGGACGACGTAAACCTACAGGCCCTGGATTGGAGCTTCGGGCGCCCTTGCCAGTTGGCGGCGCTCTGCGGACACAAGTGCACCGTGAGCGCCTTATCCACCTGGGGGATCACCGAATACCCCCTGGCCGCTCCACCATCGAGGATAGTGAGAGCGGGGGAGCTGAAAGACCGGGACCGGGCAGTAAAAGGTGCCTCTCACGATCTTGTCAGCTCCTCATGCACTTCCGGGAAGAAAGGAACAGGGGCGGGGCATGGCTGTGAGTGGCGCCCCGAGCCCAGGAACTAATCGTCGAGCCGCGAGGTTTCAGGAGAGAGTGGAGGGTTCCACTCTAGCCCAATGCTCACGGCCGCCCGGGAAAGCATGTCTGTCATTTCCGCATCGGCGTGAGATTGGGCGACCGTTCCTGAAGGAGGAAGTCCAGCCAAAGCCTCTGCGTCAGACTGGATGAGCCCGCTCTCCGATGCTGCGCTCATAACTCATCGTCTTCTGGAGCTCCGAACGAGAAGTCGAACTCGTGCTGAGACGAGCCGGCAGTCTCGTGTGAGAGCCCGATCGGGGCAAGCGAGCGTGCTGGGGAATGGGAGGTCCGTGGGGGGATACCCAGTGGAGGTGGTCCCATTGATGTCCCCAAATCACCCCCAGTGCTAACCGACGTGTCCTCAAACCTGTAGGGAGAAGGACCGGTGCGGGGAGCCGCTGGGGTGGCTTGCTTTCTTATGAAAGCAAGCTGTGACCACAACGTTGCCATGGTCATGTTCTCGCAATGAGGACATGACTCATCCACAAACGATGTCTCCATGTGGGCAGTGCCCAGACACGTAAGACAGCGATTGTGGCTGTCAGAAGCGGAGAAATAACGACTGAAACCAGGAATAACACAAAACTAAAGGCATCTTTAAAAAGACGTTCCGTGTGTGCCGCTCTTTTTGTGAATGAAAATATATTCTTTTAGTAAAATATAATATACTATAATATAATATACTCTAATATACTCTCTTATTTTCGCTCTGCTGAAGCGCCCAGGGATGTTCTCTGCACTCCATGGGTGCAGAGGGGGAGAAGCCGCTGAAATGCGTCTCTGGAGGGAATTGAATTCAGTGCACTGAATACAACTGCTCAGCTCCGAAGAGAAAATCTGAATGAGTGGTTGCACACCAGCTTCTTTTATACCCGTATGTCCAGGGGAGTGGCATGCAAATTCTACTTGCAAATTCTCCTTGGCCTTTTTTCAAAAAAGCAGAGGTGTTTGGGGCTCCCAAGAGTGACCCCTAGTGTCACTACATCAACACAATGTCGAGTGAGTGACAGATAGGGAACTAAATAACCCTTATTTATCCCATTACACAAGCAACAGCGAGAGAGGAGCAGGCTATTTTATTTATATGAAGTTTTTCACACCTGCATTCCAATCTACATCTTGATGTAATCCTCCCTCATGATCATGCAGCATGTTTTCATCAGCTGAATGGGACTAAACACTATTAATGTGTGATGAGACTTGCGTGCAAGCAATTCGTGCATCACAATCCGATCAGCTATGTAGCCCTTTTTGGTGAATCGCATCTGCAAAATCCTAAAACTTTATTTCCAGGTTTAATTTATATTTTGAATAGACTCTGATTTTTGAACTCCACGATGTGGGTTTATGTTTTCTCTTTTAATCGTTTAATGTAATTTTATGACAATGGTTTAAGGGGGATGTACCTGTATGCTGGGTTGGAAATCTCAAGGATTAATAGTGGTGTTTTCCTTATTACATCACGTGTTGTTCTGAAAGCAAAAATAAACATATGAAACACTGAAATGTAGGCTGTCATCCACACAGCCTGACCAAAGCAAAGCGTTTAAAGGTGCAATAAGTAAATTTTTTTTTTTTGCCAATGTGTGAACGGCTTGTAACGCAACTTAAAAAATGAGCCCTTCCCAGACTTCCTAGGTTGCCTATTAAAGCCTGTAGACTGATATTCATGCAAAGGGAGCAGGTCGCTTTTGCCAGGAAAATCAAAGGAAGTGACGTTTATGCACAGTCCCGAGAGCCTTGCCTCAGTGCTTCCGCTATTCAACAGCGACAACAAACTGCAACACTAGGTAACGTTATCTTAGAGATGGAATCCAGCAAACATCCGGCTCCCAGCACAACACCGACTCCTACAAAACTCAGAATAAGCAACAAAAAAAGAAAAAAAAACAAAAAAAAAACATTCCCGTCTGGCTAAGCGGAAACATGATCGTGGTCAAGTGAAAACTAGAGTGAACATCATAATGTTAATCTGTAATTATTCAGCAAGGTAAACTACAGTAACACATGAAATGAATGTTAGAAAATGTTCAAGATAATGCAAAAAGCTCCATTCATTAGTGTAACGTAACTTGCTTATACAGAAAATATATACATTCTATTATTATGAAACAATAGCGCATCGATATATCAAAATGACAGTTGTGATGGAATCACATCAATACTGAATTGTGTCAACATATTTATAATGTACAGTCTATTTTATAAACAGCTACTGTCATCATCCACCAATTTAGCTAATAGCTATTGATAAAGCTGGCTAGCTAGTCTACATAGGCTATCGTATAAATGCAGTCAATGTATCATGTAAAGAAAAGTGATTACTTCAAACTACAGTCTCTCATAGTCAGACCTATATCCACACTTTATATGAGCTACCTCATCTGTCACCATGAAGCCAGTGAATCACATTCAGTCTCTTTGTTTTGTTCCCTATGGAGTGCACGCGATCACGAGCTACAGGCTGCAGTTCACTTAACGGCCACAGGTGTCACTAATAACAAGGGTTTCTGAATCTTAAATACTGCACCTTTAACCGAAAAGTGAAGCGCTGCCGGCTCGTGATGCACGAATGGCTTGCACGCGCTGCACGAGTCTTTTGGGTATACTGCTTGTTTAGCCTCTCATTCAGCTGATGAATACACGCTGCATCATCATTAGGAAGGATTACATCGAGATGTAGATTGGAATGCAGGTGTGGAATTTATATAAATAAAATAGTCTCCTCTCTGTTGTGCCAGTGATTAACCCTCCGCATGCCAATGCTGGTGCTTGGGCCCTAAATATATGATGTCAAAGCCTTATTTTCTCTTTAAAAGAGATGTTGTTTGTAATGTCTTTCATTCATAATTACCATGAAAGTGAAACAATCTTTTAAATATTTGATTTGTTAAAAGAAGGTTTAAAATACACTCCAATATATTTTTATTTCTTTATTTAAGCCATATTTATCTGTTAAAATAACGCTGTAGATTTGAATATCTTCAAGGGAAATAAAGGATGTTGTACAGCGATGTTGTTGATTAATAACAGCTGCGCTTGAATGCACAAGCTTGTTAATGTGTCGCAGGTGAGTCATAAGTGTCCCAATGTTCAGTGGATCAACACCCTTCATTTACCAGTGTTTGTGTTGACGATGGACTGATTCATGACACTGGGAGTTAGGGAGCTGATTGAGATACACACCCGGGTGTCTCTGCAGACGCGTCCGATGAAGCTGTGAGTTTATGTTAGTTTGTGTGAGTTTGTGTTTGTGTAAGTTTGTGTGAGTTTTACTGAAGTGCTGTGTGTGATGTTGACAGACATTGTGAGTAGCTTGTGTTGTTTATTCTGATTCAATAGAACAGCACAATCTCTTCTGTATCTGTAGACTGAAATCATTCAGTTAAAAGTCATCTGTATTTCAGTGTTGTTATGTTCTGCGTTCGGTATTTTCTGTATTCAGTATTTTAATGGCTGACAGAGACTGAGACTAATATCTCCTTTTGAATACTACAGGAGAAAGAAAGTCATAGTGATTTAGATTACATGATTGAACTTTCATGTTTTAAAACTATTGATTTAAAGACTGTCACACACCTGTAGATGTCACTTCTGTGTTCAGTCATCTGAGATGTGGAATATGATGAAGGTTCATGTGTTCAGTTGTGTTAATTGTGTGTTTGTGCAGGTGTGCGGTGACGTCAGGATGTTGAAGCCATATGTGTCTCCTCTCTTGATGAGTTATGTGAACCGCTACATAAAGAACCTGAAGCTGTCAGATCTGCAGCTGTCATTATGGGGCGGTGATGTTGTGCTGAGCAAACTGGACCCGACACTGGACGTCTGGAGCAGGTGAGATAAAAAACTGAGAAAGTTTTATCAATGAACCGGGTTTGGAATGCAGAAGTGAACTATAGCAGGGTAAACTTAGGGAGAACATGGTAAATATTATTTTGTTCCCATTTGCTCCAACAGCAAAATAAAAAAAAACTGCACTATAATGTTACCACAACTTCCTGAAACCGGGAGCGAGAGAGAGAGAGAGAGAGAGAGAGAGAGGGAGAGAGATGGATGGATTACGACAGTCAGAAGAGAGAAAGATGCCAAATTTTGATGCCAATCAGTCTCTCAGCAGCTGGATTAGAAAGCCCATGACTGCACTGACAACATTTTTGTTTTAAATTAATGCCAGGGTAATATATCACAAAGTATGTTGCTTCATTAAACCCGCTAAATTAAAGCTATTGTGTGTAATATTTTCTCTGTTTTGATGTATTTTTTTTATCCTATACCTTCTTAGCCTTCAGAGTCAGCTTTATTAGTAGGTTTGTGTCATCTTCAAAACATTCCTCAGTTTTTTTGAGCGGCCCATCCAGCCCGACTCAGCAACATTGACTCAACCAGTGATGTGTATTTGTGGCAGGACTGTCTGTTAGGATGACCAATGGTAGACTGTAAACTATTCTGTAATCTGTTTGATATCAGTGTTTATATTTGCAATTGTTTAGTGACGCTAGTGGTGCAGAAATGACACACTTTTGTAATTGTAATATCTGGAATTAATCATTCTGTCATGTTGTGAGAATGTTTGGATGCACATACACAAACACACACGCATGCACACACGCACTCATACAAACAGACACCCATACACACACAAACACATACACACTCATACAAACAAACAGACAGACACACACACACACACACACACACACACACTCATACAAACAGACACGCACGCACACACAAACACACATACTCATAAAAACAGACACGCACACACAAACACACTCATACAAACAGACACACACACACACACATCTAACACACACACACACTCATACAAACATACTCATAAAAACAGACACTCACACACACAAACACACAAACACACACACTCATACAAACATACTCATAAAAACAGACACTCACACACACACACACACAAACGCACACACTCATACAAACAGACACACACACAGGCACACACACACACACATCTAACACACACACACACTCATACAAACATACTCATAAAAACAGACACTCACACACACACACACACACACACACACACACACACACCTCCGCTTGTGTCTCTAGTGGGAGTTAAATTCTCTTTAGGAATCTTCTATTAAAGTGAGTTTGGAATGGTGTCGGAATGTTGTCTAAAGTGTTTGAAGTGTATTTCTGTTGTGAGATGTTTGAGCTGTAAATTCGTTACTTCTGTAGAATCTGTTTGATTTTGGCTTTAAAGCATCAAAAGCCTTTTGTTCTTCTACAGCTGCTGTTGGGTAGTTGACAAAAACACTTCCATAAACTTTATTCAACATCAAGACTTTAGATCAGAATTTACAATATGCACTGATTAGCCAAAATATTGACCACCTGCCTAATATGCTTTTGGTCCTCTGCGTGGCGTCAAAACAGTGCTGACCTGCCGAGGCATGGACTACAAGACCCCTGAAGGTGTCCTGTGGTATCTGGCACCAAGACATTATCAGCAGATCCTTATAGTCCTGTAAGTTGCGAGGTGGAGCCACTGTGTGTCAGACTTGTTGGTCCACCACATCCCAAAGATGCTCGATTGGATTGAGATCTGGGGAATTTGGAGGCCAAGTCATTTTTATTTTTATAGTGCTTTTCGCAACACATCTCTCCAAAGCAGCTTTACAGAAAATCTTGCATTAACAGAAAATTAAACTGTAATATCTATAGAGTCTTAGAGTGATCATTGTGTGGAGTCACGTGACGCCATGGGAGGATCGGACGTGTGAACCATGAGCTCTGCGCACTTTGCTAGTTTTAAAAAACTTTTAATGACATAAACAGGTGAGATTCGATACACTCTGTTCCATAACTGTTCTATGAAGACAATATGTCAAAGAATTCATAATCCTTGGCCTCTAGAGACATTAAAAGACACTTATGTGCTCAAGCTCTGAGCAGGCTGCGAGCCTGGGAGTCGATTTAGTTGGGAAAGTGCAGAAAATGCGGCGAGAGATGCTGAACATGTCGCCAATGCTGACGAAGGTCGTTGCTGACTTGGAGGATGCTGTGATGCGTCGATCGATCACTGCCATTGAGACGAAATTCACTGAAATGGTCACAAGAGTGGTGGATGTCGAGAAACAGATCGATTATCTGGAGTCATCGGAGAGGGAATTATCTGCTAATCCGCTAGCGACCAAGGTGGATTTGGAGCGTGTCTGGGAGAAGTTTGAGGACATGGAGAACCGTAGCCAGTGGAATAACGCCCGAATCATCAGAATTCCTGAGGGCGAAGAGGGAAAGGATATGGTGAAATTCCTGGACGGGCTCTTTCCAAATCTGCTCGACATAGCAGGCCATAAGCTGGAAATCGAGCGAGCTCACAGGGTTCCTGCTAGGCGATCCGCGGAGGGAGATCAATTCTGGCCAAATTTCTATTTTTTACTTTTTGCGCTTGTTCCGCCTAGCGGCTGGAGTTTATTTTGTAGAGTGTCACACCTTCAGGACAGTTTTATAGATGAATCTACATGCTCTTTGAGTTTATTCCACCTATTGGCTGGAGTATGTTTTATAGATTATCTTTTGCTGTGTAATTCTGTCTCACAAAATTTGTATAGAAGCACCGGACTTGAGCAATCCAACGGCAAGGTTGTCGTGGAGGTTCTCGTAGGTGTACATGGACTGTTTGAGTTTGGAGGGATGGACACTGGTTGCCGCTGTCGTGCACAGGGTTAATGCGCACGTTTTTCTGGTTTTTTTTTTTTTTGTTCCGGGGGATGTTCGGGGTTTGATGGTTGCACTAATGTTGGAATGTGCTCTTTATAATCCTGTTTTTAATACACTATCTATTTTTTCTTATGTCAGATATTAATACAAGTGAAATGTCTCTCTCCACGTGGAATGTGAATGGGTTGGGGCACCCCATACAAAGAAGGAAGGTTATTTATTTTCTTAAGTGTAAGAAATATGATATAGTGTTTCTTCAAGAAATGCATCTTTCCTCGCAGGAAGCTGAAAAATATGGGAAGATATGGGGTGGACATGTTTTCTTTAGTGCTGGCTCAAGTAAGAGCAGGGGAGTCATGTCTCAAACAGATTAAAGATAAATTAGGGAGAGTCATTATTGTTTTAGCAGAAATTCAGGGGCAAAGGTTGATTTTGGCTAATATTTACACACCTAACGCTGATGATCAGGGCTTTTTTATAGATCTTAAAGGGATGTTGCAAGCCGCTGGCACCCCTCATGATATAATATTGGGGGGAGACTTTAATCTATTGATGGACACAGTCCTTGATCATAGTGAAGCAAAAGTGTGTAAGTCCCCTAGAGCAACAGTGAAGCTTCACAGGATGTGTAACAGTCTTGGTCTTACAGATACAGTGCATCCGGAAAGTATTCACAGCGCTTCACTTTTTCCACATTTTGTTATGTTACAGCCTTATTCCAAAATTGATTAAATTCATTATTTTCCTCAAAATTCTACAAACAATACCCCATAATGACAACGTGAAAGAAGTTTGTTTGAAGTCTTTGCAAATTTATTAAAAATAAAAAATGAAAAAAATCACATGTACATAAGTATTCACAGCCTTTGCCATGACACTCAAAATTGAGCTCAGGTGCATCCTGTTTCCACTGATTATCCTTGAGATGTGTCTACAACTTGATTGGAGTCCACCTGTGGTAAATTCAGTTGATTGGACATGATTTGGAAAGGCACACACCTGTCTATATAAGGTCCCACAGTTAACAGTGCATGTCAGAGCACAAACCAAGCCATGAAGTTCAAGGAATTGTCTGTAGACCTCCGAGACAGGATTGTATCGAGGCACAGATCTGGGGAAGGGTACAGAAACATTTCTGCAGCATTGAAGGTCCCAATGAGCACAGTGGCCTCCATCATCCGTAAATGGAAGAAGTTTGGAACCACTAGGACTCTTCTTAGAGCTGGCCGCCCGGCCAAACTGAGCGATCGGGGGAGAAGGGCCTTAGTCAGGGAGGTGACCAAGAACCCGATGGTCACTCTGACAGAGCTCCAGCGTTTCTCTGTGGAGAGAGGAGAACCTTCCAGAAGAACAACCATCTCTGCAGCACTCCACCAATCAGGCCTGTATGGTAGAGTGGCCAGACGGAAGCCACTCCTCAGTAAAAGGCACATGACAGCCCGCCTGGAGTTTGCCAAAAGGCACCTGAAGGACTCTCAGACCATGAGAAACAAAGATTGAACTCTTTGGCCTGAATGGCAAGCGTCATGTCTGGAGGAAACCAGGCACCGCTCATCACCTGGCCAATACCATCCCTACAGTGAAGCATGGTGGTGGCAGCATCATGCTGTGGGGATGTTTTTCAGCGGCAGGAACTGGGAGATTAGTCAGGATCAAGGGAAAGATGAATGCAGCAATGTACAGAGACATCCTTGATGAAAACCTGCTCCAGAGCGCTCTGGACCTCAGACTGGGGTGAAGGTTCATCTTCCAACAGGACAACGACCCTAAGCACACAGCCAAGATAACAAAGGAGTGGCTCCGGGACAACTCTGTGAATGTCCTTGAGTGGCCCAGCCAGAGCCCAGACTTGAACCCGATTGAACATCTCTGGAGAGATCTGAAAATGGCTGTGCACCGATTTCAAACAAACTTCTTTCACGTTGTCATTATGGGGTATTGTTTGTAGAATTTTGAGGAAAATAATGAATTTAATCCATTTTGGAATAAGGCTGTAACATAACAAAATGTGGAAAAAGTGAAGCGCTGTGAATTCTTTCCGGATGCACTGTATATGGAGACTTTTGAACCCATCTGGTAGGGACTATACTTTTTCTTTTTTTTCATCAGTCCATAAGATTTACTCTAGAATATATATATATAAAGAAATAGTCCTGTGGTGAGAAGTTTATTAAATCACTAATATTCCATGTAGTCTCTCAGCTTAAGTGAGCTGATAAATCCAGCACCTGTAATAATTCTAGAAGAACTGGAAACATTTAGTTTTAGCTGAATAGTCTTCCTGCTGATGATGATTTGACTGATGTACTGTGTGTGTGTTTGCAGGAACTCAAGCTGCCATTCACGTTTCTGAGCGGACACATTCACGAGCTGCGCATCCACGTGCCCTGGACCAAACTGAGCTCTGAGCCCGTCGTCATCACCATCAACACGATGGAGTGCATCCTGAAACTGCGAGACGGAGCCACGGTCAGTTATACGCTCATCCCTGTTGACCAATGACATCACACATCTAGATGAATTGACCTGCATGACATACGATGAGCGGCTCAAACTGACAGTTCTGTGTTACTGAAACAGTAGATAATCATGTCTGAAAACGGCTTAAGTCAGATACCGATTGACAAACAAGAACATGTGAAACATCTCTCTAGCACTGTCTGTCTCTCCTTCATCTTTTCCAATAATGACATGATTTAGTGCTTCCCTCTTTTTAAGCTCACTTGAAGAAAGAGTTCAGCCAAAAATAATTATTCTCTCATCATTTACTCTCATGCTGTCTCAAACTGGTATAACTTTCTTTCAAAAACAAAGATATTTTGAAGGATGTACGAGGTGTGTTTGTCCATACAATGTAAGTAAATGGGGTCCAAAACTTTCAAGCGTCAAAAAACACAAAGGCATCATAAATGTAATTCATATGACTACAGTGGTTTAATCCATGTCTTCTGAAGCGATACGATCAGTTTTGGGTGAGGAACAGACCAAAATGTAACTCATTTTTTGCCATAAATCTTGATATCTTCAGTTTCCTTGGTGAGATCACGATCTGAAGCTCGATTACACTTCCTCATGCTTGATGCATGCGCAGAGCGCTGAACATGCTTCAGAAGACATGGATTGAGCCACTGAAGTTGTACGGATTACCTTTATAATGCCTTAATGTGATTTCTGGAGCTTGAAAGTGTTGGACTTGCATTGTATGAATATAAACACCTCATACATCCTTCAAAATATCTTAATTTGTGCTCCCCAGGAGAAAGAAAATAAAACGAGTTTGAGATGACAAAAGGGTGTGTAAATGAGAGAATTATCATTTTTGGCTGAACTTTTCCTCTAATGTCTTTATACAGTATCTGTGGCATACTGTTAACAACATGCAGAAATAATTTCAACTCATCCCTTAATTTGTGGATACAAACAGGAAATGTTAAAGGGGTCATGAACACTGTTTTTATTTTGTATTATTATTTTTTTATCTTCCCTGAGGTCCACTGAATGTTAGTAAATTTTTATTTTTGCACCAAAATGTCATAATTTAGTAATATATGATAATTTTCCACCCTGTCTCTAACCCTGTGTTTGAAACGTTTGGTTTTGACTGTGATTGGCTCACATCATGCAGCCCCTCGAATACAGCCATATTTGAAACTCAATTGGAAGGGAATCAATGAACAAGTTCCAAAACAACTCTATAAAACAACATTTTTGAGTTTACACATAACACACTTCCAACACATTTCATCTGAATTAGAGGTAGACCGATATATCGGTTTTACTGATTAATCGGTGCCAATAGTTGCTTTTTGGAACTATCAGTTATCGGCAAAAATCTGTCAATAGTTGCAGATAGTTTCTTTTTTATTCCTGTGGGAGTGTACAGTTAGAGCAACTTAGTTATACAGTATAACAGCGGTCTATATATATATATATATATATATATATAGGGTTAGGGTATATATATATATATATATATATATATATATATAAAATATATATATTGTCCTTAATTTGGTAAATATATAGGCTGTAAAAAGCTTAATTCGATAAATAGTTAAATATAGAGTATTGTACTAGAGCCATGTCTCCGTCATTTCAAAATAAGAGTTCTGAAGCAAGTGTATTTCGGGCTTGTTCATAGTCCTGCATTATGCTCAAATCGATTTTGTTTTTCTTGGTTTTTTTGTGGTTTTTATTGGTATTTTGGTAAACAGGAAACTGCATCTGAGATTTTATTCATTTTGGACTCTTGGTCATAGTAAGGAAAGGCTTTTTTTACATTCTATTAATCAATTTTAAAAGCTATCGGCCGATTAATCGGTTCTCGGCCCTTTTCACCACCTTAGTTATCGGTGTCGGCAAAATCCACTATCGGTCGCCCTCTAATCTGAATATTTAAAACTGTTCACTCAAGCACAGCAGCACCATAAACTATCAAACAGTCATGACATTTGAAATATTTGTGAATAGAATTGGTTACTTACGATTTTGCAGTCGGGTCCAATAATGTTTTTAACTGCCCCATCCTTCAAAAACAGTTCCATTGCAAAGCTTGAATTATACTGTGACTGTTTCACAAGCAATCCTCGTTGATATGAGCCGAAAGCATAAGTGGAATGGACCAGAATAGAAGCGTTTTTAAAAGTTGCGCTTGTACCGTTCTTTAAACATGGCACATATCGTTGGAAACTCAAACGATTGTTTTGATTGGAAACGATCAAAGACGTTAATCTAGTGCATGTTTACACAGACTAGCAATTAAAAATAGGGCATACTCAAAACAACAAGACACAAAAGGGGGGTCTCCAAAAGTTAAAACTTTACATTGCGTTTTTAAAAGTGGCGCGAGATGCATGATAACAGTCAAAGCAGTTCATCTAGTGCATGTTTATGTAGAAAAACATTTAGGGAGTCCCCTTTGGTGTATTAATCTCCCATGACATATGAGGTCTATCTCTTTCCTCTTCATCTGTCTGAGTGCCAGTGGGCGGGGCTAAGGGTGTGACATTGTAAAAGTGGGCGTTGATGTCTTGCTGTAAAGGCAGTCTTTTGCTGTTGTATTGTTCCTTGTGATGTCACACAGGGCTGCCGATAAGGGGGTACAACTGGACCGGGCTTGAGGGGGGCTGGAGTAGAGGGGTGGTCCACAGAAAGGCTATTCCATATTGTATAGCGCATCTTAACGCGTTCAGCGGGAGAAGCGGGTATAAACATGGAGATGGCGCGCAACCGCTAAATCTATCTTGTAGCACACATTGATGTGATAACTGCTGTGATAAAATCACTCAATCAATTTAACTCATGGCATGATCATGTAAATCAGGTTACTTTCACTCTGTGTCCACATGAGGATATCTGACAGGACTGGAGCAAACTTCACTCATCAGTAACACAACCAGAAGTTCATCCACCTGAAATAAATGATTTAGACACTTTACAGCTCATATATCACAAATTAAACCCTCCTTTCTTGCCCCATAGACTTCCACTGTGAGTGTGTTACTGTAAACACTGTCGTTGGTAGTTTTTTTTTTAAACTGTGGGGGTCAAGTCGAAATGAGTTTCTGTGGTAATCTGTTGTAAATAACCCAGAAGGTGTTTGTAAAAGTATTGATGTACATGTTTTCATGCACTGAGGGAGTCTATGAGAAGGTCCTGAGACCAGATGGCCGTTAGAAAGTCATTTTAAAGGGAAGTCAATTAGAGCTGATTATAGCAGCTTCTGCAGGAAAGATCTAGAACACATGTGTGTTTCTCTGCAGCTACTGCCCGTCTGCGTGTTTTTGCCATGTGGAAACGGTACCGTATGTTGTGTGTGTGCTGCCGTGCGGCGGGTCGGGGCAAGTTCTGTTTTTTGCTCGCACGTTTAATCCCCAAATGTGTATTTGTTACAGATGTGATTCGCAAAGATGGAGGTTTAGAAAGAACTTCTGGAAAATTACAAATGACGTTCAGACAAATTGTGAGCTGATAAAACTCACCCTGAGACCTCAAACACATGACGGAGCTAGACGACCTGTCTCACTCTCTCTGTCTCACTATTACATTATTTCTTGCAGGTGATGGAATGCTCATTTTAGTTTGTGATTGACAGGAATGTTTGCGTGTGTGTGTGTGTGGGGGGGGGGTTAGTGTGTTAAGAGCATAAATGGTTTCATTTGCCGTGCAGAATGAGTTTTGAAGTGTCTCGTGTGTGTGTGAATTGCTGTGTGATTAATGACCTAATGAATATAGTTTGTTTTTACAGTCACACTGAGCAGCTGAATTTGACCCTGTACAAACATCCGCCAGCTGTTTCATGTTCATTAAGAGCTTTGAATCTACAACAGTTCAATGTGCATTGATACACACACGTACTGAACGCACTGCACTTAAAGCTGTAGATATTCTGTGTTTTTGAGCTTTTTCAGGTGTGTGTGTGTAAGTGTTTGCAGATGTGTAGGTGTGTTTGAATGTGTTGATGTGAGTCTGATTGTGATTATACAGAGAAAATGATCGTGTTGAGCTGATCAGAAATGTAGATCAGTGGAGAGTCAATGGATACACGGCAGCAGAAAACGGTTTTCATACAGTTGTGTTTTAGAGTGATAAATACTGTTCTGTTTAAACACTAGGGCTGATTGATATGGCTACAAAAATTATATAGATATTTTTCAGCTTATTGATGATATAGATAAATTATGTATTTATTCTGAAATGGCTTAAAGGTTTTTTTGTTTGTTTGTTTTTTAACCAGAGGAACCATCATTTCAACCATACAGCCAATAAAGCCTAGTAGGTTCAAAATACTTGATGCATGAAGAATCTAGTTAAAAATAATGAAGCCATGATTTTAACAATTTTTCACTAAATGAACACAAGAATAATATTTAATTATGTTCATTTATATGCACCAATATACAACAACACACAGGAATAAAAAGCATTAATTACCTGCATTCAAGTCGTGTCAGAATTACTGTAATTACGAGATTCTCCTCTTGAGTCCTCAGGCCCCGGAAGTTAATTTCTATGGCAACACTCATAACACCAAAAGGGCTTTGTTGTTGGTTAATCCATCTGAAGTGGTCCAGTAATTGGTTGCATTTTTAATTTTCCTAATATTATTTTAGTGATTACCTCTATGTATTGTTATTGGTATTTTATTTTACTTTGTTTAACCATCTTTGTGTCATGGCGCACAACAAATTTTGGTTATACAGATATTTACGGAAACCTCAATATCTCAGCTCAGGATGGTTCTAACTCCTTGGAACAAAAACTGATCTCTAGAGCAGATTATAATGTACATATACAGTTCTGTGCAAAAGTTTTAGGCACTTGTGAAAAATGTTGCATAGTGAGGATGTCTTCAAAAAATAATGTCATAAATAGTTTTCATTTATCACTTAATGTCATACAAAGTCCAGTAAACATAAAAAAAATCTAAATTAATATTCGGTGTGACCACCTTTACCTTTAAAACAGCACCAATTCTCCTAGATACACCTGGACACAGTTCTTATTGGTTGTTGGCAGATAAGATGTTCCAAGCTTCTTGGAGAATTCACCACAGTTCTTCTATCTATTTCGGCTGTCTCAATTGCTTCTGTCTCTTTATGTAATCTCAGACTGACACGATGTTCAGTGGGGGGCTCTGTGGGGGCCATGACATCTGTTGCAGGGCTCCCTGTTCTTCTATCTATTTAGTCTGTCTCAATTGCTTCTGTCTCTTTATGTAATCTCAGACTGACACGATGTTCAGTGGGGGGCTCTGTGGGGGCCATGACATCTGTTGCAGGGCTCCCTGTTCTTCTATCTATTTAGTCTGTCTCAATTGCTTCTGTCTCTTTATGTAATCTCAGACTGACACGATGTTCAGTGGGGGGATCTGTGGGGGCCATGACATCTGTTGCAGGGCTCCCTGTTCTTCTATTTCAGCTGTCTCAATTGCTTCTGTCTCTTTATGTAATCTCAGACTGACACGATGTTCAGTGGGGGCTCTGTGGGGGCCATGACATCTGTTGCAGGGCTCCCTGTTCTTCTATCTATTTCAGCTGTCTCAATTGCTTCTGTCTCTTTATGTAATCTCAGACTGATTCGATGTTCAGTGGGGGTCTCTGTGAGGACCATGACATCTGTTGCAGGGCTCCCTGTTCTTCTATCTATTTAATCTGTCTCAATTGCTTCCGTCTCTTTATGTAATCTCAGACTGACACGATGTTCAGTGGGGGTCTCTGTGGGGGCATCTGTTGCAGGGCTCCCTGTTCTTCTATTCTAATCTTTTCTATTTGCAAAAGTTAATGTTTGGGAGTCTAACATTTATATTTCCTATTGACACACTAAAGCTAAAGATATAAATAACCATCTTAAGACAAATGCTTTTGTGAAACATCTTATTTACCTAAGACTTTTGCACAGTACTGTGTATATATATAAACATTTTGCACATTCTTGTTTCTTAGACTTATAACTTATGTCCTAATGTAATGATCAAGATCGCTAAAAGTTCAATTCAATTTACTTATAAAGCACAATAAAAACAACAAATATGAACCACTGTGCTGTACAACCACAATGAAAAGACATCACAAAACACATCACACACGTCAAAACTGTGCTGTACAACCACAATGCAAGAAAAGGACATCATAAGCACATATTCAAGCTCACACCCCCCAAGACAGACTCTTAAGATTGATTGTATGCCTGATCGAAAAGATACATTTACATTTATTCATTTGGCAGACGCTTTTATCCAAAGCGACTTACAAAAGAGGAAAACATAAGCAAATCATCTTAGGAGACAGTGGTATGAAAAGTGCTGTATTACAAAGTTTCACTAGCGTCATAATAGTATTCAAAACAGAATAAAGTGCAACAGGAATTATTTTTTTTAATTGTTTTTTTTTTTTAATGACTGGTTCAGTGCTCATGGAAAAGATGTGTTTTTAGTCATTTTTTGAAGACAGAAAGTGAGTCAGCTTCACGGATGGAGTTGGGAAGGTTGTTCCACCAACGTGGTATGATGAAGCTGAAAGTCCAGGAAAGTGTTTTGGTGCCTCTTTGTGTTGGTACAACAAGGCGACGTTCCTTAGCCGACCACAGGCTTCTAGTGGGAGCGTAGCTCTGCATAAATGATTTTAGGTATGCTGGAGCAGACCCAGTGACTGTTCTGTATGCCAGCATCAGAGCCTTGAACTTGATACGTGCATCAACCGGCAGCCAGTGAAGATAGACAAGGAGTGGTGTAACATGCACTCTCTTTGGTTCATTAAAGACCAGACGTGTTGCTGCACTCTGGATCATTTGCAGGGGTCTAATTGCACATGCAGGGAGGCCTGTAATGAGAGCGTTACAGTAATCCAGTCTAGTTATGACAAGTGACTGGACAAGCAGTTGTGTGGCATGTTCAGAGAGGAAGGGTCTTATCTTCCTGATATTGTAGAGTGTAAATCTACATGATCTTGCGGTCTTTGAGTTGTGGTCTGTGAAATTTAGTCTGTTGTCGATGGTTACCCCTAGATTTCTGACCATTTTGGAAGGCGTTACTGTAGTTGCACCTAACTGCACGGTGATGTTGTGTTCAACAGCAGGGTTGGCTGGAAAAACAAGGAGTTAAGTCTTGGCTGGGTTGAGTTGCAGGTGGTGCTCCTTCATCCAGGCTGAGATGTCTGCCAGGCAGGCAGAAATTCGAGCAGTCACTGTGGTGTCGTTGGGCTGGAAAGACAATTAGAGTAGCATGTCATCAGTGTAGCAGTGGTAAGAGAAACCATGTGCCTGAATGATGGGTCCCAGTGATGTTGTGTATATAGAGAAGAGAAGCGGCCCAAGCACTGATCCCTGAGGTACCCCAGTAAGTAGCTGATGTGGCTTGGATACCTCACCTCTCCAGGCTACCTTGAAGGACCTACCTGAGAGATAGGCAGAGATTTGATTGAAAACTGCCCTTTCAAGGGTTTTTGCCATGAATGGGATGAGAGAGACTGGTCTGTAGTGTTCTATTTGTGTGGGATTAATTGCGGGTTTCTTCAGCAGCGGGGTTACTAGAGCCTGCTTAAATGTAGTGGGAAAAGTGCCTGTAAGTAGAGATGTGTTAATTATGTGTGTGAGTGCAGGTAGGATGGAATGAGAAATGGTCTGGAGAAGGTGAGAAGGAATGGGGTCAAGGGAACAGGTGGTGGGGTGGTTGGAGAGGAGGAGTTTAGAGACCTCAGTGTCAGTCAGAGGAGAGAACATAGAGACAGAAGAGTTGCATACAGGAGACAGGTGTTTGACAGGGTGTGGTGCTGAGAATGTATTGCTGATGGTTGTAACCTTATTAGTAAAAAATGTGGCGAAGACATCTGCTGTCAGTGATGTGTCTGGTGGTGGAGGGGGAGGGCAGAGAAGTGTGTTGAATGTTCTCAACAAGCTGCAAGTGTCTGTGGTGCTGTTGATCTTGTTCTGGTAATAGGAGGTTTTTGCAGATTTAACGTTATCTGAAAAAGTTGCAAGCAGATACTGATATTTACCTAGATCTGCTGGATCTTTAGATTTCCACCATCTCCTCTCAGCTGCCCTGAGGTCAGTCCGATGTTCACGAAGGACGTCAGACAGCCAGGGGCTGGGTGGTGTTGCATGAGCTGGCCTAGAGGTGATAGGACAGATGTCGTCTAGACAGGTTGTTAAAGTAGAGCTTAGTGTGTCTGTGGCAGTGTTTACATCAAGGGTGGAAAATACCATTTGTGTGGGAAGAGAGGTAGAGACAGCAGTGGAAAGGCGTGAGGGTGAAAGAGAACGGAGGTTACGGCGAAAGGAAACCAAAGGTGGAGACTGTTTTAATGTAGATGGGAGGGTCATGTTGAATTGAACAAAGTAGTGATCAGAGACATGTAAAGGAGTAACAAGAATATTTGAGTTGGTACAGTTACGTGTAAAAATGAGGTCCAGCTGGTTGCCCGATCTGTGAGTTGCTGTGGTGTGTAGTAAGTCAAATGAGGCCAGGAGAGTATTCTTGTCTTGGTGTATGTTGAAATCACCAAGAACCACAAGTTGCCTACCATCCTCCGGCAAGGAGGACAGCAGGACATCCAACTCCTCAAGAAAATTTGTCAGCTAACCTGGAGGGCGATGTGGGCGATTAAGACAGAGGTAATTTTCATATTTACCAGTATTAGTCAAAAGTCTAGCAGCTGCACTTTGGACTGTTTTTAAACGATTAATGCTAGATTGTCCTATTCCTATATAAATTGAATTGCAGTAGTCAAGTCGAGATTAGAAGCATGTATAACTCACTCTAAACTCTTAACCTTGGCTGGAAGTCTCAACTGAAAAAAGCTTGATATGACTACTGCATTTATCTGTTTGTCAAATTTCAGTGCAGTCAAATACAGCACAAAACTTTTTCACAGAGGGTTTAATGTAAGATGTCAGATCGCAAAAATCAAGATTTCTGCTGCCTGAAGTGCCTGAAGGGCCAAACACAATAACCTCAGTTGTACTCTCATTTAGGTTTAAAAAGTATAAGGACATCCATGATTTGATATCCGAGTGGTAAGCGGCTAAGGATTTCAAGCCATTTTTGACATTTTGCTTCAAGGGCAAATAAATTCGAGTGTTGTCTGTATAACAATGAAACAACACTTCATGTTTGTTAAGGATTGATCCCATATATAATGAAAACAAGATTGGGGCAAGAATGGAGCCTTGAGGGACCCCACAGGTCAAAGTAGATTTAGACGATGAAAAACCATCAATGCAAACTGAAAGTTCTGTTCTCCAAATAAGATTTAAACCTATTGAGAACATGATCTTTGATACCCACACAATGTTCAAGTTGAGAAATAAGGATACTGTGGTCTACAGTATCAAACGCAGCACTTCGATCTAAATGCAGAAGTATCACAGAATCCCCCGAATCGACAGATAACATTTAAAACTTTAAAAGAGCAGACTCAGTACTGTGATTGCTTCCTAAACACAGACTGGAGTGTTTCAAAAGTACTATTTATCTCTAGAAAATAACAACTTTCTCTAAAACTTTTTAAATATAGGGTCAATTGGGAATTGGTCTAAAATCGGATGGGACTGTCGAGTCAGGATTTGGCTTTTTAAGCAGCGGTTTAATAGTAGCATGTTTAAGGTAATCTGGGACAATCCCTTCAAGGAGACATTTATTTATTATTGCTAAGATACTTGGCCCAAAGATGTCAAATACCTGAATAAGAGAACGTGTGGGGATGATATCATAAGCTGTAAAAATGTTGAGTTTGAGATTACACTGGTTACAGAGCTAGGGCTAGTAGAAATCTGGGGAAAAGCCTACTTTATTCATGTGTTTTGAGAAATGAACAGATGTAATAAGCATAACAAATAATAAAAATGAACAGCATTTTACAGTAATTATGTTTATGATCGACATGCTACATGTTTGATTAGAAGCTGTGAGATTTCCTCACTCAGTCTCTAGGAAATGTTGTGGAAGTGTCCGGTGGCAGTAGTCCATTCGGCAGGTGTCAGTTTTCTGAGAACATTGTTCATGGGAACCCACACTTTGTCCTCAATAGATATCTTGAATGATGTTTTTGGTCCAGGTGGGTAGAAGAATTTTACAAAAAACATCACAGTTTTCCTCGCTGATGTCCTCAACCAAGCCTAACCACCACTGGTCATCATAGACACAAGCGACACAGTCATTATTCCGTAGGACCACTTAAGATGGATTAACCCTGTTAATAACAACAAAATAATGATTACTACTTTTAATTCATTAATTCACCTCTATATGTTGTTACCAAATGTTTAAGAACAAAGAAGGTCACAATGACATAATAAAATGGCATAAATCAAACAGAAATATTTACATTTTACATGTATTCATTTAGCAGACGCTTTTATCCAAAGTGACTAACAAATGAGAAATTCAGCAAGAGTGATTTATCCTAAGGAGGAAATAAAATAAAAAGGGCTGCAATACAAAGTTTCAAAATCCTCAGAGAAGTACAAGCAGAGAGAGAGAGAGAGAGAGAGAGAGAGAGAGAGAGATTGGTGAAAGAATGGATTTGCAGTATTATTGTTATTATTATTAAGAAGAAATAAGACCATTAGTGCATTCGTAGGATTGTGCCAGAAGTTGGAAGATGTTTCTTAATAGTAGCTAGAGAATCAGCTACTCGTGGAGTTTTGAAGGTCGTTCATAATGTGAAGGAACGGTGGAAGTGATTTTGTGCCACAATAAGATGGTACAACGAGGTGCCACTCACCCATGTAACGCAAGAAATGTGTAAACTACTTTAACTGCTGAGGCCACTGCCATCATATTGATTATCTTGTTATGTGATGTAACGATGGTTAAGTCGGAAATTTCACAGATTAACGAGTTTACAACTTGTAATTATGAGTTCAATAAAGAACGCTCCGAATCAATAATTATGTTAATACCAACTAGAGATGTGCTCGACTTTTCCACTAAACGGTACTGCTGCTGCTAGTCGGCGTTGGAATTACTAGTCGGTTACACCCCCATTAAACTTTTCACTATTTTATTTACACATACGTCCGGCACTGTCTATTCATTCAGTTGGATTCAAGAAATATGCCCATGTTGGCAAATGTTCCTGTTTTATATTTAATGTACATTGATCAGAATGCAAGGCAAGCATGTCACAAATAAATGCCCTTTTTCCTTTTTTCAGTGGCATTTAGTATCAGATTTGTCTTTTGGAATAACAGATTAAGTATTTGAAATGGGTCGCATACACACACACTGTTTGTTTTTACTGTTTTCTGCAGGTTTCAACTACAAAATTACCATTTAAATGTCAGTAAAATTAGTCGTTGCACACATCCCTAATTCTAACATGATGTAAATGCACCATTATTACACGGATCTCTAGAATAGTGGATATTTATTGGTCAGTTTTGCCATCACCTTGTTGTGGTTTATTTTGTGATAATAATCAACTGACTGTAAAACTTTTTTTTACTAAAACATTTTGTTTCATTGAACATGGTGTGCAAAATAAATACAGCTTTACTACCTTTTTTTTAGGAACCTAGATTAATATTATTATAAAACTGTATTATTATTGTAAGACCCACTCAAGTTTATTATTATAGCATAATACTGAATTATTATTAATAATAATTCAAAAAGATAAAAAGATACAAAAATACAAATATTTGTAATAGTAATATATTTTTTGTAAAATACAGTAAAATTCACTTCTAGCACCTGTACAATCAGCACTGGTGCCCCCCAGAGATGTGTGCTCTCTTCTCCCTCTACACCAACAATTGCATCGCCGAGGACCCCTCTGTCAAGCTCCTGAAGTTTGCAGACGACACCACTGTCATTGGCCTCATCCGAGATGATGATGAGTCTGCATACAGAAGGGAGGTTGAACAGCTGGCTGTCTGGTGCAGTCAAAACAACCTGGAGTTGAACATGCTCAAAATGGTGGAGATGATTGTGGACTTTAGGAGGAACACCCCAACACTGACCCCCCTCACCATTCTAAACAGCACTGTGGCAGCAGTGGAGTCATTAAGGTTCCTGGGCACTACCATCTCACAGGACCTGAAGTGGGAGACACACATTGACTCCATTGTGAAAAAGGCCCAGCAGAGGTTGTACTTCCTTCACCAGTTGAAGAAGTTCAACCTGCCACAGGTGCTGCTGATACAGTTCTACTCAGCAGTCATTGAGTCTGTCCTCTGCACTTCTATAACTGTCTGGTTTGGTTCAGCTATGAAATCAGACATCAGAAGAATACAAAGGACAGTTCGGACTGCTGAGAGGATTAATGGTTGCCCCCTGCTCTCCCTTCAAGAACTATACACTTCCAGAGTGAGGAAAAAGGCTGGAAAAATCACTCTGGATGTGAGAATACTTGCAATAAAGCTCATTCTGATTCTGATTTTGCTGGTGATATAAAATGAAGCAATATTGTGAATATTGCATTGTTTTTAAAGCACTTTTTATTTGGCCACAACATTTCTTAAAGAGCGCACATTAGACTAATTTCATGATCATTTAGAACTACACAATCAAAATAATATCAGAATCGTGATATGGTCATATGTGATAATTAAACCTGGAAAGACTGCAATTTCAGTAACCCTTAAACATACTGTATACCTATGGTCTTTAGTGACCTGGGACCACACCTCTTTAGTATTCCTCAATCTCTCTCTTATAAATAGTGTAACACACACACACACACACAAACAAATTATAATGGTTTAAGTAAAGACCCTACATATGTAAGAATTTCTGGGTTTTTTAATGCACATTCATAAATTATATTTTCATGATTATTTCATATCTGTATAAGTTGACTATCACAGGATATCTATTTCTTTGTATATTACAAGAGAAATCAGTAATATATTCATACAAATAATATCAAGTTGATTTTCTGTGCAACTATGGTGAATTATCAGTATCTCATATGCATGTACACAAACATATACATGTTATTTTTTACTCAAGGTGGCGCTGTTATTACAGTGATTGACTTGATTTAGATTTGACATTGATATTTGATGAAGAAACAACACTGAACTATAGCAAGTTTAACACATCAACAGTATTATATGAATATTGTGATTTGGGTGTACTATTGAAATTATGTAAGTTGTGCATCTATTTACACTCAAGTGCCTGAGAAAATACATATGTGTATCTTATGTGTATCTTATGTGTTGTGTAGCTCGATATGTGTTTGACAGCAAATTTCAGTGTGAAAATAATAAATCCAGTTCTAGATTTGTTGCATTTTTCTCTTTGATAAATGAAGAATAAAACGTAAAAACATATCAAAACATATTTTATTCTATTATTTTCTATTGTAAAATTTGACACTATCTGGGCATTTTTGATAGATATAAGTGCCGATATATAAGACCTGAATATGTAAGAGTGTTTGGCATTAACGGGTTAAATGAACACATGATCTTCAGAGTGAACGGGTGACACACGATACACTGTTTTCAGCGGTTTCGGAGCGGTTCACATACATTACAAAAGCAAAGTGCTGCAGGTTTACACATTCCAACATTCTGTCAACATCTGTAACTGCTACAGTTATAAAAGTTATTATACAAATCTAAAAACTGAGAAAAGGAGATGATTCACCAGATTTGTTACAAGGAACATGTAAACTGTCAAAAACACACTGCTCAGTTTTCTGCCAAATAAAAGCTCCAGTTGAAGGTGAAGTAAACACAACAGAAGAATCAGAATGAACTTTATTGCCAAGTATTCTTACACACATACAAGGAATTTGTCTTGTGACAGAAGCTTCCAGTACACAAACAATACAACAACAAGACAGAGATAATAGAAAATAGAAAATAAAAAGCAAATAGAAAATATAAGTATATATAAAAATACACAATAAGAAAATATATATATATATATTTATATATACAGTATATATATATACATTTGGCAGACACTTTTATCCAAAGCGACTTACAGTGCACTTATTACAGGGACAATCCCCCTGGAGCAATCTGGAGTTAAGTGCCTTGCTCAAGGACACAATGGTGGTGGCTGTGGGGATTGAACCAGTTCAGTGCTTTAGTCCACTACGCCACCACCACTCATATATATATATAAAAATGTTTCGGAGTCACAACTAAATTTTGAGTGTGTGTTTGGTTGTAGTTCGAATAGAAGGCGCCATTTTTAATATTTACATTCATCACTGTTACTATAGTTACAGTGTGTTTGATGGAGTCATGTACAGGCTCTTCTCTGGACGGTTTGATTATTTTATTTACTGTTGTTATACTTCAGATTAAACATGTTCTCCAGCGTTTGTTGTGTTGGCACAATCAAGTGTGTATTACAACACAGGTACACGCATCAGCAAAGCGTCTTTAAAACATCATCTTCATTAACACACACAGTAAGTGGTGTGTGTGTGTGTGTAGCTATGTGTTTAAGTCTCTGCACATGTGATGTTAGTGTGATGTCAAAGGTCACAGTGACTGTGGTGTTTAGGTGTGTGTGTGTGGTGGATGAGGCCAGAACTGCTGTAGTAAAGTGAATTCACTGCGGTAAATCAGTGTCTGTTATCAGTGACGGCTCTATAAAGCTCAATGTGTGTGTGTGTGTGTGTGTGTGTGTGTGTGTGTGTGTGTGTGTGTGTGTGATGCTCTGATTGTTGGATTGTTTCAGCTGCATCTTCACTCATTAATCACAAACACACAGCAGACTGCAGCAATAAATGAGAAATAAACCTTTACTGCTATTTATACCAACTCCTGCACAGCTCCCACATTCCTTCAACACACACACTCTTTCTCTCTCTCTCTCTCTCTCTCACACACACACACACACACACTTCTGCTTTTACCCTGAACTTTCAGTTTGTTTATTTAAATCAGGTGCAGTAAAATCTGGTGCTCTTCTCGTTCATCAGATGTTTAGTGTAATGTTGTGCTTGTGTCGTTTGTGTGTTTTCAGGATGATAATGAATGTTGTACATCCAGCTTGACCAATCACAGTACGTCGGAGAACTCCAAGAGTGCATCTAAACCTCGGCGGGTGCAACAGGCCCCAAGCGACCCTGACCTGCCCCCAGGTGAGTGATGTTGTGAAGGTCACAGGGCGACGGACCCACCCTGAGTAACAGCTCTTATCTGGAAGGACTCTTGAAGACCCCCATCAGAGCTGTCAGTGCTGTTTGTTTTCATTGGAACACACAGACACACACACACTCACACACACACACACACACACACACACACACACACACACACTCACACTCACTCTCTCACACATACACACTCACACACACACACACACACACACACACACACACACTCATACTCACTCTCTCTCACACACACACACACACACACACTCATACTCACTCTCTCACACACACACTCACACTCACTCTCTCACACACACACACACACACACACACACACACACACACTCACTCTCTCACACACACACACTCACACACACACACACACACACACACACACACACACACACACACTAATGCATACTGTGCTCTTTCACTCAGTAAAATAGTTAGACTATTTTCTGGATCATGGAGTAAAATATTTCAGCACGTTTAGCACACAATTATACTGATGCGTTTAGCAGATGTTTTTATCTAACGCTTCAACACACAATTTCTGGACAGTTTGAGCTGTTGTTTAATAGCTGCATGTGAAAGTGTAGCGAGTATCAAATAAGAGTTGAAGCTTTACACCGTGTCCTGCCCAGGTGCAACACGTTAAGATTCCAGCGAATGTTTGTACTCATTGAAAGTGAATATGTGTGCAAAACAACAAAATTACAGCTAATCAGAACAGATTTGATGTGTTCAGTCAAGCGCACACTATAAAACAGAAGTTCATCGGCCCAATTCTGTGATGTGTCGGCAGGAATCAACTCTTGCGTTGCATGTGTGTGAGTTTGTGTGAGAAATGAACTTCAGGATCATGACTTCAGTCGCAGAAGAGAACACATTACTACAGGTGTGTTCGCTAGTAATCGACTAAAGTGGATAAGCAGATATAACACGCTCACACAATTGAATACGATCGTAAACGACATGTACATAAAATTGCTTAGAATTAAATTCAAGTAATTTTATTTGTACAGCGCTTTTCACAACACACATCATTTCAAAGCAGCTTTACAGAAAATCATTCTATAGTTTCTGTAATGACTTAAATGTCTTAAAGTCCCCATTAAACAGCTTCATTGAAAAAGTTTTTGCAGTAATGTTTTTGTTGGAAAGCAGCGGCTTCCTTTGTGATGTCCTGTCATGAACACCATACCTGTTTAATGTTTTCTGTATAGTAGACTCATGAACAGAGATGTTAACCAGTTCCAATGATTCCTTCAAGTCTTTATCTGTCACTCTAGTGTTCTTCTATACCTCATTGAGCATTCTGCGGTGTGCCCTTTGAGTCATCATTGCTGGACGGCCACTTCTAGAGAGAGTACCTATAGTACTAAATCACCTCCATTTATAGACAGTTTATCTGACTGTGGTCAGATGAATATCTAAGATCTTTGAGATAACTTTGTAACCCTTTCCAGCTTTATGCAAAGCAACAATTCTTGATCGTAGGTCTTCTGAAATCTCTTTTTTGCAAGTCATGGTCCACATCAGCAGATGCTTCTTGTGAATCTTGTGAATTCAAAATGTTTGAGTGCTTTTTATAAGTCAAAGTAGCTCTAACCCACACCTCCAATCTCGTTTCATTAATTGGATGCCAGGTTTGCCAACTTCTGACTCTAATTAGCTTTGTTGACGTCATTAATGTAGGAGTTCACATACTTTTTCTAAAATTTATACATACAGGTAATTCCAAAGAGTTCACATAACTTTTCTTGCCACTGTATATGTTAAAATTAACATTAAGATTAATAAGTGCTGTTAAAGTATTATTTATTGTTCATACATGTTAACTAATGTTAACAAATAAAGCCATATCGTAAAGTGCTACCTTTTTGTCTTAAGACCCCCAGTGACCAAGCTGAAGGTGACTGTGGCAAGGAACACAACCTTAGGAGAAACCAGACTCACTGTGGGGGCCAGTTCCCCTCTGACTAAACCACATGAATATAATGCCCATATTAGTTATCAATGTGTAATACAAATCATGGATTAATTTGGTTGTGTTAATGTACTATTTGTACATGTAGTAATTAAATTAATGTATTTGTCCTTATCTTTACTAAATTTCAAACACTACTTTAACTTTTTGTATGCATTTAGATGGTAGATAGCGTCCCCTGGTTTCTCTTTAGTCATCCAAAGCATTGTAATGAAAGAAGGAAATAACGCCATGACTAAAACAAATATTGGCATTGCTGAATTATCATTCATAACTTTCTAAATTCAGATTAACACTAAGATCTTTCCGTTGTGGTCTTCTCGAGTGTAGTTTTGTTTAGAATGACAGATGTGTGAAGAAATTCCTCTTACATCACACTGTGTGATTTTCTCTCACAAGTGTGTATCTCAGCATGTCTTCTGCATACTCATCTCTTCATTCTCGTCATGTAGCGTCTGCACTAATCACAGCTGATGCGTTGTGCGAGCAGACAGCGGCCGGTGGAGTTTCCTTGCAGCTCTTGGCAGCAGTCGCACATAAAGCAGTTGGTTTTTCCAGCTCTTTTATGGCTGCAGAGTTTCGTCCCTGCGGCCGCAGCACAGGTGCAACTGCAGCAATAGTTTATACAGAAAGAGATGAAGGGGAGTTGACCACTCCAGCTCACTAAATTAAATCCAGAGAGCTCAAACAGAGAAACACATTATGACTGTGAACGCACACACACACACACACACACAGACTCGCTGCTGACCTGCATGTTTGACACACACCCATGACATACACATGCAAACCAGCACATGAATGATGCCCACAGGAAATAAAGTAGAAATGCTGACAATACAGTGAGTGTGATATTTCAGCCTTCTGTTGTGTTATAAAACACATATTTGTTGTTCAGCTCATTGTGCGCTTGTAGTTGTGAAGGTTTGAGTTTGTGGGATTCTGAAGAGCTCATTAATTACACACCGCTCGTGCACAGGAAGACAAACATTTGAGTTGGACAAGCAGGAAAAAGTATTAAAGTTTTATAAGTTGAAGTGGGACTCAGTGTGTGGATAATGCCATTGGTCCTGCGGTTATGACGATTTATTGCTGTATATTTTAATATTTTATTGCTGAAACTCTCTGGTTTGTAATATTTTCACTACTTTGGTGAGTAATGACCTTACCATGTTTGCTGTTCAACTGGAGCTTCTGGTCCTGAGCCGCTCACTTGCACACACACACACACACACATACACACACACGAGGGGCCGTTCACACAGGATGCATTCTTGTGTTCCATATGCACAATTTTTAACAGTGCATCTCGAGACCTCTGCGTTCTGTTCCGTCCTGTTTCTCTACATCTATCTGTTTTTGAATTAACACCTCTGTGTTCACTGTGATATTTTCTCTTTAAGAGGTTTCCCCGTCTTTTGTGGTGTCTGAGTGATAGTTGTGTGGTGTGTTCGAGATCTGTGCTGTAGACATAATGTTTAAGACTCTAGGCAGATGAGTTTGTCTAACACATTACAAGTGTGCAGTCATGTTGTACATACTTAACATGTATGTTCTTATGTTACTCTGACAGTAACAAACCTCAGTACTACAGTTGGGTATTTATGTCCAGATTCGCAAGCTTTTGATTCGATTCTGATTTCAATTCGATCCTGATTCATATGTGTATATTTCAGTTATAATGTCCATTTTGCTTACATATGAAAGACATTTTCTCTCAGCTAATGTTGTTAATTATACAGGGGACTTTCTAAGTTTGTACATTATGAAAATAATAGTAATATTGCATATATATATATATATATAATATATATATATATATATATATATATATATATATATACTGTATATAAGGGCTGTCACGATTATGAAATTTGGCTGACGATTAATTGTCAAACAAATAATTGCGATTATGATGATTAATTGTCTGTTTTGGGGCTTTCACGAGTAATTGTCATATAAATTGTCATATTTCATATTGTTGTGTGTGTGCATCATAAACCTTTTTTACATATTTAACTTCAAATATATAAATCAAATAATAAAATAGGGATATAATATATCCGATATATGATTTCCTTTTAAGGGTTTAAAACTATATGAATCACATGAAAAATAATGTTTTAAATATCAAAATATTTAAAAATACTTAAAATATGTCCTACTTTAGTTTTGGTCAATTTTACATTTACACTGTTGTTTTATGAACTTATTTAAAAAATATTTTAATTAACAAATAAATATATAATATAAAATATATATTTGTATTTATATTCAGTGTTGGGGAGTAACAGATTACATGTAATGGGATTACATATTTAAAATACAAATATAAGTAACTGTATTCAACAACAGTTACAATTTAAATCATTGGTAATTAGAATACAGTTACATTCAAAAAGTATTTAGATTACTGAAGAGATTACTTTGCATTTTATTGTCATTTGTTTAATTTAATATTTAGTCCTTTCAGATGGAAAACATTTCTACATATAAATGATGTGATCTAAAGTGCATTTGAACAGTGGTGAAACACTTTCTTATGATGTGTTACATTCATACGAGCAGACAGAGAAGTAAGTCTGAAGTAAGTTTGGAGCAGAAGAAATAGAAATAAAACTTGTGTAAACTGTCAGCTTTACGCTAAGCTAAAATGCTATTTCTAGCCATTTTACATGCACATGTTACCAGACACGATCATATTTTATTATCAAGAAAATTCACATTGGATCATAATTAATTTTTTTCTAGTAAGATCTTTGATATTAGGGCAAAAATCATATTCTTGATAATAATTTTTGAATTGTTTTCCTGTAAAAATATCTAAAAATCCTTAAACAAGATCAGTTTGATTAATCTTGTTTTAGAAACAACACAGCAGAAGATATTTGGGTTTTTCAGAGAATGTATTTTTAACATGTGTATTTTGTCTTACTGTACTGACAGAGTTTTTATAGTCAAAACAAGTGAAAAAATCTACCAGTGCTGAAGAAGTAATCCAAAGTATTTAGATTACATTACTGACCTTGAGTAATCTACCGGAATACGTTACAAATTACATTTTACAGCATGTAATCTGTAATCTGTAGTGAAATACATTTCAAAAGTAATCCTCTGAACTCTGTTTATATTATATACAATTATTTTATATTATATTATGCAAAAGTAAAATATTTCTGTCATAATTTCTTTACTTTCACACCTTTTTTAATGCTCTTTGATTAAACCCATGAGCCCTTTTTTCTCCTCTCATCATTTTATCACTGTGTGATATGATAAGTGTAGATGAGTATTTAAGTCCTTTTTTGCTAGTAATTCTTCTCCCTGCCCAGTAGGGGGTGTATGCATGAAGAATGTGAATCACCAAAAATGCAAGAACAAGAATGTGAAAGTTAAAGTGGAGATTGACTGAGCAGGGAGGAGAATTTATGGTAAAAATTGACAAAAATATTGATCTGTTTCTCACCCACACCTATCATATCACTTCAGAAAACATGGATTAAACCACTGGAGTCTTATAGATTACTTTTATGCTGCCTTTATGTGCTTTTTGGAGCTTCATAGTTCTGGTCACCATTCACTTGCATTGTATGGACCTACAGAAGTGAAATATTCTTCATTTGTGTTCAACAGAAGAAAGAAAGTCAAACACATCTGGGATGGCATGAGTGTGAGTAAATGATGAGAGCATTTTCATTTTTGGGTGAACTGTCCCTTTAATACTGCATAAATGAACCCGTCATGACCAGGAACATTTGCCATTACACGATTGTTTAAAGTGAAACCGGAGCACTTTGCATTTACTATCAAAGTTTCTATTTGTTTGTTTATATTTTTGCTGGTGTTTGGCAGGTGCATCTGCTGACTGCGCATGCATCAGAGCGCTTGTAGTATTTCACATGCTCTTCTGGACAGGAGCTGATCTGGCTGACGTCCATGTTGCGGCTCAGTGACGCTCGGAGTTTAACTGAATGACACACAAACGCGCCATTGATGGCATTATGGCATTTATATATTTGCTTAAAATTCCCTTATTTGTGCATTCAAATGTGATTGGAATTTGAAGTGCACAATAATCCGCCTGATTGCATTTTTTTCTCTAAACGCATTTATTTGAGATAACCACGGTTAGAGAAAAAAAATTCGATCAGACAGTTATTTAATAATCGTGACTTTTGTTTACATGCATATTTTGTACTATTTACAAGTATTTACATTGATGTGTAGAATAAGTGCTAAAACAGTACTGCCTCTTTAAGACTACCGGCAGTTCTGTAAATGATCGCATATTAATGAGAGTAGAGTCAAATGGCTTCGTTACCACATCCGTGCTATGTGTAAATAGAATTAAATGTTTATTTTTGTTGTTTTTAATCAACATCTGACTGTAAAGAAAAGAAAGGAAATTAAAAGAGACATTATTCAATGACAAATGGATGTCGTCTTTGGACACACATTACACACTTTTACTCAACACTCAGTGAAAGATTAAACTACTCAATCACTGCTGAGTGAAATATGAACATTTACCTGCCAGTTGAGAATCACAGACATTTACAGTCGCATAGCATGAACTTGCAATTTAAGAATCAATATTTGAATCGTGCAAATGAAGATTGCGATGCATCAGAAATAGCTCTCTATTTTTACCCAGCCCAACTATGCAGATGATGAGAATACTTCAACACATATCATTAAAAGTGTGCAGTCCTGTATCTACTTGTTACATACTGCAGCAGTTCTCATCAGTGTGTCCCGGTCTGTCTCTCTCTCTCTCTCTCTCTCTCTCTCTCTCTGTAGGGTACACCCAGAGTCTGATTCATCGAGTGGTGAGTAATGTAAATATTGTGGTGAATAATCTGATTCTGAAGTATGTGGAGGATGATATTGTTCTGTCAGTGAACATCACGTCTGCAGAATGCTACACAGTGGACGATCTGTGGGATCGAGTGTTCATGGATGTCATCTGTGAGTTCAATGTCTTCACATGTGTTCTTCAATTGTGTTTGTGGAAACAACAGTAAGTTTCAAGGATATAAAATACTCTGAAACACAGCAGAAGACGTGAAGCCACTGAGAGACAGACGAGTAATCAGCATGTAAACATTAGAACCCAAACAACTGAGCACACATGGGCAGATCTAAAGAGTTTGACATCAGATGATCAGAGGAAATGTGCCGTCTTTGTTTAATAAAAGTGTGTTGTGTGTATTCTTCTTCCAGGACCAGAGATCCAATCATCTGCAGATCTGTTTTAGCTTTGTTAAAAACTCATGTCAGAATACACAATCAGACACCAAGAACTGAATGAAAATCAAAGTGTGATTTAAAAATAAATGAATGCGGGGTTAGGGCTGGAGTCGAGTCAAGTCAATTTATTTGTATAGCGCTTTTCACAACACGCATTGTTTCAAAGCAGCTTTATAGAAAATTACGCTGTAACAGAAAATAAAGCTAAATGTCTTAAAGTCCTCATTGTACAGTATAAATCATGTTTTAAAGGTTAGGCCTCCTGAGAACAAGCCTAAGGTGACTCTGTCAAGGGAGTTGAGTGAGTGAGAAGGGTTTTAGGACTCCGGTTCGGATGTTTGGGGATATTTTTAGGTTAGCTGTGATGGGAGATTTAGGCCTGGTGTTTGGGGCTTAAAGAGGGGTTTGTTACTTTTAGCCCATGTCTATTAGTTTTAAGGTCATCTACTGTATATGCTAGTGTACTTCTGAGTGTTGACAAAATTTGCTTACAGCAGATATTTACATTTTGCTCTCTTCCGAGCAACTCACAAAACTGCTGAGAAATTGTTGAATCAAATGCTTTTTAGAAAAAAAGCACACCCTCAACATCCATCAGCTCAGAGTGTCTGTCTGTGTTCTAACCACATACATGATGCCTTCACAGGGCACTTTGAAGGGAGCACAAATCATGCTGTAGGGTCGTTCCAAACAGAATTTCCATTAAAAGATTAGGTCACCCAAAAATGAAAATGCAGTCATTGTTTACTCACCCCTGTGTTGTTATAACCCTATATGACTTTCTTTCTTTTTCTGAACACAAAATGTTGTGCTCAGTGATGTCATACAATGGCAGTTTATGGTGACCACCTCTTCAAGCTTCAAAAGAACACAAAAGTATAATTCAGAAGTCTAATAAATTATTCATGAGACTCATGATTGTTATGAAAGCATACGATAAGATTTGATGAGAAACAAACTGAAATCTAATGTATTATTTAGTGAAAATGTTCACTGACCGTTGATCTCCTGTGTGTGTGTTCATGAGTCTTCACGCGAGCTTTAAGCTCTTTGCATGAGAGTAACAGTAGTTACACAGCATGAGCGAGATGGGGCGTTCAATCAAAAACTTGTTTGGTTTCGCTTCAACAGGGACACCAACGATATTAACAACAGAAAACACAACATAGCTGCACACAAAACAGAGAACAGAACTTACTAAACATGTCTGAAGAGTTTGTAGTCGAAGAATTGATGCAGTATTTGGGAATCAAACAGAAACATAGAAGAGGCTACAGGCAGCCACAGTCACACCGTGTCCTAAACTGATGGCTAACGACTCACGATTAAGGTATATTTTCTATGGTAATCAGAGTTTTTTTCCTAACCAGCAGTGATGAGAACAGTACATTCTATAGATCGCTTGTTTTCTATTTTTGGCATCATGCGGGTAACTCCGTCCACTGTGAACTGGCACCGGTCCAAAACTTTAAAAAATAAGGCTGGGCATAGAAATGCATCAATTCTTGGACTACAAACTCTTCAGACATGTTTAATAAGTTCTGTTCTCTGTTTTGTGTGCAGCTGTGTTGTGTTCTGTTGTGACTATCGCTGTGGAGGGCCTGTTTTAGATAAACAAGGTTTTGCTTGAATGCCCCAATGTCGCGAGGGCGCTGTGTGAACTGTTGCTCTCGTGCCCTATCATGAACGCACACAGGAGATCAACAGTCGGTGAATGTGGCAGTCACGCCTCTTGATCACTGGAAAAGGAGGAAGCAGGAACCGGGTTATACAACCAAAAGACTTTTAATTAAACAAAACACACATAAAACTGCTTTTCAGCATAACAAATGCACACTCATAAACACTGACGCACACACACAGCGACTGCATGCGTCTCTCCCTCTCTCTCGAACTGGCATCCGCGGCTCCTCTTTATCGCTCTCCCGGCTGATTGGGCTGATTCAGTGTCGGGTGTCCATCGTTACGGCTGGTCACGCCCTCCTCCTCGTTACAGTGAACATTTTTACTTAATAATACATCAGATTTCGGTTTGTTTCTCACCAAACCTCATTGTATATTTGGTGTTATAACATATAGGATTATAACAACACAGGGGTGAGTAAACAATGACTGAATTTTCATTTTTGGTGAACTAATCCTTTAAGAATCACTTAAACAGTGAGTTGTGAATGAGTGTTATCACCTGTCAGCCCTCTGCAGCTCTCACAGTGGAGGGTAATTGTCTTCTTAGGGCATAGGGATGATCACTTCTGAATGGAATGCTCACAAGGGAGTCAGATGCGAGAAAAGTGGCTTGAGTTCATTCATATTTAATGCAGGCGTTTTTTAGAGGGTTCTTGGGATGTACAGCATGAGCAAGTGTACTTTATTCTTTAAGTTTTAGATCTTTTACTTGCTTGTTTCTTATTCATTTGCATTGACTTGCACAACGGCTCCAGCCTCGTTGTAAGGAAAGACCATGATATGCTGTGTGTGTTTGTGAGCTGGTTATGTTTTAACATGGTCAGTTAGATCAAATCAGCGGAAAAGCGGTCGGACTCGATATTGAGATCGCTTCTCATTTCCGCAGCTAAACACCAGCTCTGACACGAGAAGCAGCACACTGTTAAAATGATATTTGTGTTGCTTTGCTGGGCTGCGATGTAAACTAAATCCTATTGGCTATTGTTTTAAAAAGTGACATGCTGTTTGACATGTCCCGGCCAAACTTCCTGTTTCAGTGGGAAATACATGAACACACCAAAGCAAACTGCACTCATCAAAGCACTTCACAGGGACAGTTTGGCGATGTTGGTTTTAGGCCTGAGGTTTGGCAGGTCGGAGGTTATTGTTGGGGAAGTTTACCGTTGAGGTCTGATAAAAAAAAAAAAAACATCCCTTTGAATAAAATACATCTGCAGGAATGTCAATACTGAAAAATATTTTCAACAAACCACAATGTAAACATGTTCTTGTAAGAGCTCACACACATACACTCTCACCTTTGACTCCTCCTCAGTGTTTAAGTGCTTCTTAAGTGTGTGTTGGATCTGTTGTGTGTCACACACTGACATTCAGCTGCTAATAAATCTGATTCATTGCTGCTGAATGACATTCATTATCCTGCAGCTCTCACTCCCTCTGTCTGTCTGTCTGTCTCGCTGTCTGTCTGTCTGTAGCTCCTGAACTGGTCCTGAGGAAGGTGATAAATTTTTCCGACTGTATGGTGTGTTTGGACAAGAGGAATGCAAGTGGGAAGATAGAGTTCTATCAGGATCCTCTGCTCTACAAATGTTCCTTCAGAACGCGTCTTCACTTCACCTACGACAACATCAATGCCAAAATCCCTGCGGTTATTAAAGTAAGAGAGCAAACACTTCTGCTCATGTGCCTCCAAACAGAGAAACAGACGTGTGTGATGATGGTTTCTGTGTGTGTTCAGGTTCACACACTAGTGGAGAGTTTTAACTTGTCACTCATGGATCAGCAGTTACCCATGATCATTCGTCTCATGGTGTTGGGTGTGGCGCTATATTATGGCGAGATGGGCGTTCATCAAGACGGCGAGAGAGAGGAGAACAGCTCACTCCGAGAGAGCATCCCCGGTGAGTTGAGACACCACTACTCATCATTTACTGATTGATTTATCTTATAACTGAAGACACTCATTCTGCAGAACAACAGCATGTGCCCCGTTGCTTCATGTTCCAGACGTTTCACAGTTGCTACTGTGTTTGTTTACTGTGTAGCTGCATTGCGCTGTTGTAGTGAGGTTTCCTTTATACTCCGGGTTTCCTCAACGCTCTTGAGTGCATATGCGGATGCGAGGGACAGTTATCAGTATTTGAAATTGGAGTGTTCTAGTTGATTGGGCCTCATTCGTGAAACACGAGAAGAACGAATCTTTGTGTAAAGCTGTTCTGACATAAATTATAATAATAATAACTTTATTTATATAGCACCTTTTAGCAATATAGCACAAAGTGCTTCTCAAAACGTAGTAAAAGCAAAATTAAGCAGATCTAATATCCCAGGGCAGGCTGTTCGATAATCGTGGGGGTGTTCACTACAAACAGTCTATCACCTTTTGTTTTGCATCTGGATCTTGGAACAGCCATCAGTTCACAACAAGAAGATCTAAGAGGTCTAACTGTTTCATAAGGTCTTAAAAGTTCTGCTAAATAATCTGGCGCCAACCCATGTAATGATTTATTTGTAATTTATAAAATCATAAAATAAACCTGTAACAGTATAAAGGATGGGCAAGGAGAAGGCGGGAACAGGACGAAGCATCAAAGTAATATTTTAATGAAAACGTAAACAAAAAGACACAAACATAACACACACGGCACCTGCGTGTGGCTCTCTCTCTCCCAAACTGCCGCATCCGATCAGCCTTATCACTCTCCTTGTATGATTAGCCCAACTGGGGGCCGGCTGTGGGCACTCATGGCCCGGCTCCGCCCTCCTCCTCATCACGCTCCTCCCTCCTTTGTCCCTGTGTTGGGGGTGTTGCCCTTCTGGCCATGCCTGCTGGCAGGCTTTCCCCACCTTTTGAGACCTGGGAGGGAGACAAGGGAGGGAAAAGAGGAAAGGGAAAGGGCCAAATGACAGCAAGAGAGAGAGAGGAGAGAGAGAAAAAAATTTCTCACCGGTTCCCAGACACGGCGTCGCCTGGTCCTCGACCACTTCTCCACCCTCTGGCAGAAGACAGACATTCCTCCCCTGGCGGACAGCAGCGAGTCCTCCGACCCCTAGTGGATGGAATGCCCCTCCGCGTTCTGGCGGCTGGTAGTGATACCATCTGCCCCTGGCAGCGGCTCCACCGCCCCAGGCGGCCGGCAGCGAGCCCCTCCTCCTCTCGCGGACAGTGTCCGTTCCTCCACGTACAGGTGGCCGGCAGCGACTCCTCCATCCCCCGACGGACAGCCGCGGCTGCTCCCTTGGGTGGACGGCAGTGGCGAGGACTCCACGACAGCGCATCCCTCCTCCTTCCCGGGTTTCGGCACCAATTTAACACTTATAAAGGATGGGCAAGGAGGAGGCATCAAAGTAATATTTTAATGAAAACTTAAACAAAAAGACACAAACATAAACACACACGGCAGCTGCGTGTGGCTCTCTCTCTCCCAAACTGCCACATCCAGCTCGGCCTTATCACTCTCCTCGGCTGATCAGCCTGACTGGGGGCTGGCCGTGCGCACTCACGGCCCGGCCTGGCCCTGCCCTCCTCATCACACAACCCTAAAATTAATTGGTAATCAATGCAAAAAGCTAAAACTGGAGTAACATGATTAAAAGACCTAGTTCGCAGGTCACGTGATGCCATGCGAGGTTCAGATGTGTGAATGGCGAGCTCTGCACACTCTGCTAGTTTTAATACCTTTTAATGATATAAACCGGTGAGATCCAATACACTTTGTTTCTTAACTGTTCTAGGAGGAAAATATGTCAAAGAATTCAAAATCCTCGGGCTCTGGAGACATTAAAAGACACTTACGTCCCCTCAGCAGCAGGCCGCAAGCCTGGGAGTCAGTTTGGTTGCAGAAATGAGGGAATTTCGGCAAGAAATGTTGAACATGTCGGCAATGCTGACGAAGGTCTTTGCTGACTTGGAGGATCTTGCTGTAATACGTCAGTCGATCACTGCCATGGAGACGAAATTCACTGAGGTGGTTACAAGAGTGGGGGATGTTGAGAAACAAATCGAATGCTTGGAGTCATCGGAGAGGGAATTATCTGCTAATCCACTGGCGACCAAGGTGGATTTGGAGCATATTTGGGAGAAGTTGGAAGATATGGAGAACTGTAGCCAGCAGAATAATGTCTGTATTGTTGTAATTCCTGAGGGAGCAGAGGGTCAGGGTATGGTGAAATTCCTGGACGGGCTCTTTCTGGGTCTGCTCGACATAACAGGCCATAAGCTGGAAATCGGGTGAGCTCACAGGGTTCTGGCTCGGCGATCCGCTGAGGGAGACAGGCCCCGATCAATTCTGGCCAAATTTCTGAGATCATCTGATAAAGATGAGTAAAGGAAGGCTTTCTTGGAAGAACCACAGCATTTTCTTGGTCCCAGACTTTGCGAATTCAACGAGAGAAATGTGACCGATTCAAGGAATGCAAGAAACTCTTACATCAACAGAAGGTCGCTTTTGCACTGATGTTCCCGGCCAAATTGAGAATAGATGCTAAGGATGGCCGTAAAACATTTACATGTCCACAGCAAGCGATGTCCTTCATAAAGTCAATGGAGTAAGTTATTTTGTGGTACTCATGTTGCAGCCGACTCACTGAACATCCACTTGACTGTTCGAGGAAACTGAGCGCCTTTTTTCTTTTTGTGCTGGTTCCGCCTAGCGGCTGCAGTTTGTTTAGTATAGCAGCACTCCTTCGGGACATTGTTGTGGATGAATCTGCACATTCTTTGTGCTTATGCCTCCTATTGGCTGGAGTTTGTTTTGTGGAGTATTTCTTGCAAGTTTTTGGAGAGATTAGGTCATTTGTTGCACTCTTGTAGCAGCAGAATAGGCCGGCTCACTGAACATTCATTTGACTGAGGAAACTTTTTTTTTTTTTTTTTTTGGTGCTGATTCTGCCTAGCGGCTGGAGTTTGTTTTGTGGAGGAACAAACTTCGGGACAGTTATGTGGATGAATCTACACGTTCTTTGTGTTTATTTCGACTATTGGCTGGAGTTTATTTTATAGATTATCTTTTGTTGTGTAATTCTGTCTCACAAAAGTTTTATAGAAACACCGGACTTGAGCAATCTGATGGCAAAGTTGTCACGGGGGTTCTCGTAGGCGTACATGGACTGTTTGAGTTTAGGGGGATGGACGCCAGTTGCCGCTCTCGTGCAGGGGGTTAATTTGCACGTTTTTCTTTTTTCTGTATGTTTTGTTCTAAGGGAAGTTCGGGGTTTGATTGTTGCATTGATGTTGGAATGTGGTCTTTATAATATGTGTGGCAGGGCGGAGGGCGGGGCTGGGTCGTGATTCTACACACCCGGCTCCTAATCAGGCAGATTAGCCCGAGAGGGATAAGGGCCGACTGGAGATGGCAGTGCGAGAGAGAGAGTTACGGACAGCTGTCTGACACCTGTGTGTGTGTTTGTCTTTTTGGTTCAGTTTATAATTAAACTATTATTTATATTATCAAGCCGGTTCTCGCCTCCTCCTTTCCATTGATGTGTTACAAAAAAAAAAAAAAATGATCATCAGCATTAGGTGCATAATTATTAGCCAAAATCAACCTTTGCCCCTGAATTTCAGCTAAAACAATAATGACTCTCCCTAATTTATCTTTAATCTGTTTGAGACATTTGAATTGTAGATGTTTACTTATCAGTGTAATGACTCCTCTGCTCTTACTTGAGCCAGCACTAAAGAAAACATGTCCACCCCATATCTTCCCAAATTTTTCAGCTTCCTGTGGGGAAAGATGCATTTCTTGAAGAAAGTCTATATCATATTTCCTACGTTTAAGAAAATAAATAACATTCCTTCTTTTTATGGGGTGCCCCAACCCAGTCACATTCCATGTGGAGAGAGACAGTCCACTCATATAAACATTTGACATTTTGACATAATAGAAAAAATAGATTGTGTGTCAAAAATAAAATTATAAGGACCACATTCCAACATTAGAACAACAAACAAACCCCGAACTTCCCCCCGAACCAAACAAACAGAAAAAAGAAAACATGCACATTAACCCCGTGCAGGACAGCGCCAACCGGCATCCATCTCTCTCTAAACCCAAAAGGTCCATGTGCACCTACGACAGCCCCCGTGACAAATTTGCCATCAGATTGCTCAAGCCCGGTACTTCTGTACAAATTTTATGAGACAGAATTACATAACAGAAAATAATCTATAAAACAAACTCCAGCCAATAGGCAGAATAAAAACAAAGAATATGTAGATTCATTCACAAAACTGTCCCAAAGGTGTGTTCCTCCACAAAACAAACTCCAGCCAATAGGCAGAATATACACAAAGAACGCATAGATTCATTCACAAATCTGTATCGAAGGTGTGTTCCTCCACAAAACAAACTCCAGCCGCTAGTGGAACCAGCACACAAAAAAGAAGGAAAAAAAAGCTGTTAAGTGTCCTCAGACAGTCAAATGAATGATCAGTGAGCCGGCTGTTCATGAGTGCAGCAAATGACCTAATCCTTCCAATGTCCTGCAAAAAATACTCCACAAAACAAACTCCAGCCAATAGGAGGCATAAGCACAAAGAACAGCAGATTCATCCACAACTGTCCCGAAGGAGTGTCATTCCACAAAACAAACTCCAGCTGCTAGGCGGAGCTAGCACAAAAATGAAACAAGAAAGGTGCCCAGTTTCCTCGGACGGTCAAGTGAATGTTCAGTTAGACAAGCTCACTCTGTGGCAACGTGAGAAACACACCATGACTTCCTCAGTCCATTGATTTTATGAAGGACATCGCTTGTTGTGGGCATGTAAATATTTTGCGGCCATCCTTAGTATCTGTTCTCAATTTGGCCAGAAACATCAGTGCAAAAGCGATCCTCTGTCGATGCAAGAGTTTCTTGAAGGAGTGTTATTCCACAAAACAAACTCCAGCTGCTAGGCGGAATCAACACAAAAAGAAACAAAGAAGGCGCCCAGTTTCCTCAGACAGTCAAGTGAATGTTCAGCGAGTCAAGCTCACTTGGGGGAAATGTTATAAACACCAAAAGGCTTACTCACCCCATTGTCTCTATGAAAGACAATGCTTGCTGTGGGCATGTAAATATTTTGCGGCCATCCTTAGTATCTATTCTCAGTTTGACTGGAAACTTCAGTGCAAAAGCGATCTTCCATTGATGTAAGAGTTTCTAGCATTCCTTGAATCGATCACGTTTCTCTCTTGTCAAATTCATAAAGTCTGGGAACAAGAAAATGTTGTGGTTCTTCCAAGAAAGCCTTCCTTTACTCCTCGCCTCGCGTAACACGAGATCTTTATCGGATGATCTCAGAAATTTGGCCAGAATTGATCGGGGCCTGTCTCCCTCAGTGGATCTCCGAGCCGGAACCCTGTGAGCTCACTCGATTTCGAGCTTATGGCCTGTTATGTCGAGCAGACTCGGGAAGAGCTCGTCAAGGAATTTTACCATATCTTGGCCTTCCTCGTCCTCAGGAATTCCAACAATTTGGAAATTCTTTTGCCTTTTACGATTATCCAAATCCTCCAGTTTTTCCCAAATGCGTTCCAAGTCAGTTTTGGTCGCTAGCAGATTAGCAGCTAATTCCCTCTCCGATGACTCCAGATTATCATCTCTCGACGTCTGACAATCTTGTAACCATCTCAGAGAATTTTGCCTCCATCACTGTAATCGAGCGACGTATTACAGCAAGATCCTCCAAGTCTGCCACGACCTTCGCCAGCATTATAGACATGCTGGACAGTTGACGCTGAATTTCTCCCGCTGCACCGCCAAACCGAGTCCCTGGTCTGCGGCCCTGTCTGGGGTATCAGCTTGAGCATGCAAGTGTCTTTTAATATCTCCAGAGCCCGAGGATTTTGAATTCTTGACATGTTGACTTCGTAGAACAGTTATGTAGCAGGGTGTATCGAATCTCACTGGTTTATGACATAAAAATAATTAAAAACTAGCAAAGTGCGCAAAGCTCGTCGTTCACACATCCGAGCCCCGCATGGCGCCATGCGACCCACATGCGCACTCTTTAAAAAAATAAATAAAATAAGAATGCCACTTTTGCATTTACTTGGCCCAGTAAACCGTATTTTCTGGCAAAAACCTACATGACGTTTTAGAACGCTGCTTTCTGCAAAACCCTGGAATAAACAGTTTTTTACATGCATATAAACGGATTGGAAATACATCTTGCCAAAAAAATGTCAGTAGCCAGAAAACTACAAAAAACACGAGTTGTGATCAAGGACCTTAGTACAGCTTTATACAGTGGATGTCATTGAAGAGAATTTAAGTGTGTCCCTCAATCTTGTTTTTATTCATGTCAAAAATCAGTTATGGTTTTCCTGTGAATAAGGTCTATACAGTGAAATGTGTGCAGTGGAACAGTGACTTGTAACATGCAGGGACACACACACACACACACACACACACACACACACACACACACACGCTCTTGTGTATTTGTGTTAATTGTATGATGTTACTCTCTTTCATTCATTCATATGAACATGTTTTTATTGCTCTAAAAACTGTCATGTGTTTAAAGCGGAAATCTCTTCACAGGAGAAATAGACGAGTAAACGCCGAGTGAGAAATTTAATTAAAACATGTCATAATATTCACCAGCTCAGACATTCCTGAACTCTGACCTCACAGAGAGCTCTGTTTTCCTGCCAGGAGATTACAAATACCAACATGATGACATCACGTCCTCTCCCGCAGGTGTGACGGTGGAGGGTTCAGAAGCATCTCTAGCGGGTCAGTTCTTTCAGGGTGAGGATGAGGATCAGGGCTGGGTGTCATGGGCGTGGTCATTTGTCCAGGCCATCATGAACGCAGGAGAGAAGGAGGGCAAGTCTGCCTTCTACACAGAATCACAGGAAGGTGGCGCTGCTCGACCCCTGCAGCACTCTCACAGGGACCCTGTGGTTTTTACTGCACTAAAGCATCCATCACTTTCAAGGTACAAACATTGAAATAGATCAAAAATAAAGCCGTTTTGATGAAATGTTCTTCATTCTCTCTTCGGTGTAGTTGACAGTGTTGTTCGGAGAGCAGTTACTACAGTCCTCAGAAGGTGAAGTCTTACGAGTTGTTGTGTGTGGAGAAGGAGGGCATCACAGTGGAGGTGACACACAAACACACACACTCGTTGATCGCCTCATGCTCTCACTCAGGTCCTCCTCGTGTTCTGTGTGTGTTTGTGTGCTTTAGGCTCTGATGATGGGAGAGCCGCTCTTCGACTGTCAGGTGGAAGTCGTTGGTTGTCGTGCCGTCTGTCTGAAGGGCATTATGGGAATTCGAGATTTTGAACAGAATATGAACAGAAGGAGGTGATTCTCACACAAAAACACACTCACACACACACACACACACACACACACACACACACACACACACACTGTTCTGTAAGTGGTATTGAGTGTGTGTTTGTTGCTGTAGGATGCAGTGTTTTTCCGTTGTGGAGACACTCTGAGTGTGAAGGAATGACGTACCTGACGAACTCTCTGTTCGACTACCGCAGTCCAGAGAACAACGGCGTCAGAGCCGAGTTTATACTGGAGGGAAACCTGCACAAGGTACAACCTTCATCTTCAGTCCTACCTTCATCACCCTCACGGTTACAGTGATGTGTGTCCGTGTGTGGGTGTGTGTTTGTGTGTGTTTGTTTGTGTGCTTGTGTGTGTGTGTCTGTTCGTGTGTGTATGTTTGTATGTGTATGTGTGT
>NC_059359.1:300000-312500 GCF_019703515.2 Myxocyprinus asiaticus
TAGCTCACGGTAGGTCTGTCTTTAAAGGTTTATAAGTTATCGTTGATAAACCCGTCTATGGGAAAAATGAATGGGATATTTACTTCCGGAACTAGACTGTTGCGCTCTGTTACAACAACCACTAAAATAATCTACTCTGGTTTTGTTCAACAAGCACCATTTAAGCACAAGGAACAACTTTCTTGGTATATTTATTTATCACTTACAGTTGAAAAGAGCCGCCTGACTCGCTGTTCACCGCCGTTTGTTTAAATTCAGTGTTTTGAATGTGACATCTCATCTCCAGAGGCATTATGGGATAGTAAAGTGTCCTCTGGATGAACAATTCAAGATCTCGCCAGATGTAGTAGATCATCTGGGTATTTCTCGCCTACTGTTTTATGAGTACTGAGGATTCAGACATACTACACATTGACATACTGTTTTTGGCATACTAGATAGTAGGGAAGTATGCATATTCAGATGCCACCAGTGTGTTAGTGTGTCGTGTTGCTAGTGAATGTGCTGAACTCCACCTGTGTGAACTTGAGGAGAACTGACTTCACACATCCACTAAAAATCACCAACACACCAGTTGATTAAAATCATCGAACAAAAATCAGTCAGAGAAGTGAAGTTAGTTCTGAGAAAAGATCCAGCAGCATTTTTTGGGCCTGTGAATGTTTGTAAAATGGAGATTGAACACCTAGAATATTTTACTTTCCAACTGTTCTAAATGTTATCTTTCCCATGTGGACTGATAATGATCTGAGTGTAATGTAAACACAGATCCGCTCAGCTTCGGTTGGTGAGGTGTGGAAGTGTTGCTCCTCCAGCGGAGCTAAAATGACTCTTTCTGATCAGAATGTCATGTGAGTCAGAGCGCGTCTCCCCTCAGAGACTCGAACCCGTAACCCTCATGAACATCAGAGTGCTGCGGAACAGCACTACATAAACGAAACTCAAACCTGCAGCATGCTCGCTCTCATGATAACTGCGGCATTGAGACACGGATCTGCTGTAATGCTTTAAATCCGGCTAATTTCCCTCCCCGCGGCCTTCAGCGGCGCTACCAGCTGCCAGATGTTTAATATTAGTCTTAATCCAGCCCAGCCCAAATGGGAAGAGGAAGTGACATCGCTCGCTGCACTTTTAATCCACAAATCAGGAGGGAATTTGAGCTGCTCATGAAACCGCAGTAACAGCACTCACACATTCCTCACAGTGATCCAGCTGTGTGTGTGTGGAATAATCATATATTTGTGTGTTTTCCAACATTTGGAATAGTGCCCTTTGATAGCTCTGTGTGTGTGTGTGTGTGTGTGTGTGTGTGTGTGTGTGTTGAAGTTGTGTGTTTGAGTTGTGTGTGTGTGTTTGAGGTGTGTGTGTGTGTGTGTTTGAGGTGTGTGTGTGTGTTGAAGTTGTGTGTTTGAGTTGTGTGTGTGTGTTTGAGGTGTGTTTGAGGTGTGTGTGTGTGTGTGTTTGAGTTGTGTGTGTGTGTATTTGAGGAGTGTGTGTGTGTTTGCGCCTCAAACACACACATACATGCCTCCAATACACACACACACACACCTCAAACACACACACACACCTCAAACACACACACACAACTCAAACACACACACCTCAAACACACATGACAATAAAATGCAAAGTAATCTCTTCAGTAATAAAAATACTTCTTTAAAGTAACTATATTCTGATTACCAATGATTTAAATTGTAACTGCTGTGGAACAGAGTTACTCATATTTTGTATTTTAAATATGTAATCCTGTTACATGTATTCTGTTACACCCCAACCCTGACAGTGAGCACGCTAACACGGACACCAGAAAGACATTTATTGCGAGAAAGCTGCTTAAGACACGAGAGTGACGTTCAACGTTTATATGCACTAAGTAGGCGGCATGCTCTTTACAACTTAATCTCTCTGCAATGCTGATATAAATAACAAACATGGCATTCTGGGAATACTTTGTTATTTTTTGTTCTCTGTTGCTTCGCTGTATTTCCAGATGTTTCACAGTTGCTGCTGTGTTTGTTTCCTTATCTTCCCAAAACAACTTGACGCGCAATAGTTCAGTTTTCCTCTTATGTCACACTCAGGGATTCCCCCAGTGCCCTTGAGCGCGTATGCGGACGTGAAATAGGTGGAACAGTCTGTTGTTGTTGTTTTTAACGTTAATCCTTTTCTCACTAAAGCTCTGTATGGATGTATGCTTTAAAACAAAAACAGCAAAACATTTGGTAGGTGTGACACCCTCATCCAAAATCGTGTTGTTTTAAACGGGCTAGTGAGTCGCCGTTTACTGTTATGAGAAGGATTTTGAACAAATGAGTTCTCAGTGGACGAGGCTACGTGGTGTGATTGATAGAATTACTTGTCTTGCTATAACAAAAACTATGATTAACATGGAAAAGATATGTTTTTTTTACATGTTTTTACATGTGGTTAGGACACGGTGTGAGTGTGTTTAGCTGTGATGATGCAGTTGTTGTACTGTTGTTTGTCAGTGTGTATGGGGCCGCAGGATTTCACAGCACTGTGTAAAGACGAGCCGCCGCTGCTGCAAGAGTCGTCAGTGAAGAGGATTGTGATTGGTCCATTAGATGTGCAGCTCCACAGCAGTGCCATTCACCGCATCCTCAAAATGATTGCATGCACGCTGGACCACGAGTATCAGCCATACTGCAAACCACAGCAGCCCGGTAAACACACACATGTAGGGCAAGACTTGATTTTCTCCATGATGAATTGATTTGATGGTGTAAAGTGTCACTATATGACAGCTGGTTAAAAATAATAGGGCTTGATGGTATCAGCTGAAAAGAAAAGTTGTTTCAGAGGCGGAGCTAGTTATTACATTTTGATGAACATTTTTTTCTTTGTTTGCCAAAACGAGATATCTTAGGAGGCAGCAAAATTGACATACCTACATTTTTGAACAGTCTTCATGTCAAGAGCGCACCTATGATGCCTTAAAGTCGCATCTGGACTCTGAGGAAGCTTTCTATGTTTAGAAACAGACCCAGTGATTTTAACTGATGATTTTATTGTGATTGTTTTTGATGATTTAATTGAAGGAGGCATATGTCTGTTCATCTGTCTGTGTGTCTGTCTGTGTCTATCTGTGTGTCTGTCTGTCTGTGTGTCTGTCCATCTGTCTATCTGTCAGTCTCTGTGTGTCTGTCTGTCTGTGTGTCTGTCTGCGTGTCTGTCTGTCCGTCTGTCTGTCTGTCTATCTGTGTGTCTGTTTGCGTGTCTCTCCGTCCGTCTGTCTGTCTGTCTGTCTGTCCGTCTGTCTATCTGTCAGTCTGTGTGTCTGTCCATCTGTCTGTGTGTCTGCCCGTCTGTCTATCTGTCTGTCTATGTGTCTGTCTGAATGTGTGTCTGTGTGTCTGTCTGTCTGTGTGTCTGTCGGTCTGTCCATCTGTGTGTCTGTCTGTCACTGTCATTCTGTCTGCATGTCTGTCTGTGTGTGTGTCTGTCTGTCTGTGTGTCTGTCCATCTGTCCATCTGTCCATCTGTCTGAATGTGTGTCTGTCAGTCTGTCTATCTGTGCGTCTGTCTGTGTGTCTGTCAGTTTGTCTGTGTGTCTGTCTGTGTGTCTGTCCATCTGTCTGTGTGTCTGTGTGTCTGTCCGTCTGTCTATCTGTCTGTCGGTGTGTCTGTCCATCTGTCTGTCTGTCTGTGTGTGTGTCTGTCTGTCTGTGTGTCTGTCCGTCTGTCCATCTGTCTATCTGTCTGTCTGTCTGTCTGTCTGTGTGTTGTGCAGATGTTGTGGATGAGTGTGCAGGTGTGTCTGTGGAACAGGTTGCAGCTCTGGAAGAATTCATTCCCACCCGTGAGACGAGCGTCACACTGATGAGAGCGACAGTCACAATCCCTTCAGCTGAATACAACATACTGCACCTCATACCTTCCATCATACTGGGACACAAGGTACACAATACACACACACTTATACACCTCAGACTGTGTGTGTTTGTGTGTTTTCAGTGTGTGTTTTCTCTAGGTCTTGACTGCGCAGACGTCTGCTCCATAGTTCCAGTACTTGCGTCCTCTTCTTGTGTTGTTTTCTGGTACACCTTTGTGACGTTTTCTGCCCATCTGAATGGTTTAGTGTGTTATTAGTTTTCTGACAGCCTGTTATATCATCTACTGATGTGTGTCAATCTCCTTGAATCCTATTGTTGATCATGTACAGAGCTGCAGCAGGTCTTTACAATTCTCATTGACAATCTGGTTGTGTTTTTTTTCTGTGAAGATGAGGAAAGTTGTTATTTATACAGGACAGTTTTCTGTTAATATATTTCCTCCTCTGTGTCTATGAAGTCAGATTGTAGTGCTGTTCTTGTGTTCACATCCCCACAAACAAACACATGTCTGTAAATGTGTCTTTCTGTAATGTATAAAACATTACAGAAAGTCTTAAGTCTTGAGTCCAACTGGACTCAAGATGGTGCCGAGTATGGCTGCTGTGTTGCAATCTCTGACACAACATTGAAGTTTTTTGTTGTTTTGTTTACAATTCTTATGTTTTTTGTCTTGGGTGTTGTCTGCCTTATTGTCTACGACAGACAAACATTTTTGGACATCGGTTCTGCAATTGCACACCGTAAACCGGACTTCAAATTCCTCAATGCCGACCCGCTGTTTACAAACATGCCAGTGGAGCCCTTTATCTGGGCAGCCTGGCCGCGGAAACGCAGAAGGAAAAGGGGAAGGAGGGCCGACGTTCTCATCAGAGTAAGACGTCACACAAATCGACCCCTGCTACCCAGTATTCTACTGGCAAATGTTCAGTCTCTGGACAACAAGTTCTGTGAGCTGAGAGCGCGGATCTCTTTCCAACAAGAAACGAGGGACTGCTGCATTATCTGCCTTATGGAAACTTGGATGTCTGCTGAGATTCCAGATTCAGCCATCGAACCCTTGGGGTTCTCCGTGCACCGAGCGGACAGAGCGAAAGACCTCTCAAGTAAAAGCAGAGGTGGTGGTATATGTTTTATGATCAACAAATCCTGGTGTGATCAGAGGAACGTACATTCTATCAAGTCTTTCTGCTCTTCTGATCTGGAATTTCTCATGCTTCTGAGTCGACCATACTGGCTACCGAGGGAATTCACAGCAGTCATTATCACAGCTGTGTACATCCCACCACAAGCTGCCACAGACCGGGCACTCAAGGAACTGTATGGGAGTATAAGTGAGCAGGACACCGCGCACCCTGAGGCCACGTTCATTGTGACCGGGGACTTTAACAAAGCCAATTTTAAATCAATCGCACCAAAATACCACCAACACATCAGTTTCATTGCTAATTTCCCTTCTGGGATAGCTACAAATCCCTCCCCCACCCACCATTTGGCAAATCGGACCACTCTTCCATTCTGCTTCTGCCCGCTTACAGGCAGAAAATGAAACAGGAAGCACCCGCCCTCAGAATGATCCAGTGCTGGTCAGACCAATCAGATTCTACGCTACAAGACTGTTTTGATCACGCGGACTGGGAGATGTTCTGGTCTGCCTCTGATGACGACATCGAGGTTTACGCTGATAGCGTAACGTGTTTCATCAGAAAGTGCGTAGAGGATGTTTTTCCGACCAAATCAATATGGATCTACCCCAACCAGAAGCCATGGATAAATAGCAATGTTCACGCGGCACTTGATGCGTGGACCTCCGCTTTTAATTCCAGGAATGCGGAGGAGCATAAACAAGTCAGTTATGCCCTCTCAGAGCAGCCAAACGCCAGCACAAGAACAAGATTGAAGGACAGTTTAACACCACCAACTCTAGAAGCATGTGGCAGGGATTGAATATCATCACAGATTTTAAAGGGAATAAAAGCTCCGCCGTGAACACCGCTGCCTCTCTCCTGGATGAGCTAAATACTTTATATGCTCGTTTTGAGGGAAATAACACCACCCTCGCAGAGAGAGCTCTCACGGCCGAAGCTACAGAGGTTAGTTCACTCTCCGTCTCTGTAGCGGATGTAACCCGATCCTTCCGACGGGTGAATATCCGTAAAGCCGCAGGTCCAGATGGCATTCCGGGCCGCTTCATCAGAGCATGTGAGAAACAACTTGCTGGTGTTCTTACGGACATTTTCAACTTTTCCCTCTCCTTGTTTGTAGTCCCCACACGCTTTAAAATGTCCACCATTGTGCCTGTACCAAAGCAATCCAAAATCACTTGCTTAAATGACTGGCGTCCTGTTGCTCTGACCCCCATCATCAGCAAATGCTTTTGAGATGCTTTGAGAGGCTAATCTGCTCTGTGCTGCCTCCCTCACTGGACCAATTGCAGTTTGCTTACCGCAACAACCGCTCCACTGATGATGCCATTGCATCTACAATACACACTGCTCTCTCCCACCGGGAAAAAAGGAACACTTATGTGAGACTACAGCTCAGCATTCAACACCATAGTGCCCTCCAAGCTTGATGTGAAACTCCGAGCTCTGTGCTTAAACAGCTCTCTGTGCAGCTGGATCCTGGACTTCCTGTCAAGCAGACGCCAGGTGGTTAGAATGGGCAGCAGCATCTCCTCATCACTGACCCTCAACACTGGAGCCCCACAAGGCTGTTTTCTCAGCCCACTACTGTATTCCCTGTACACACATGACTGTGTGGCAACACACAGCTCCAATGCCATCAAGTTTGCTGATGATACGACAGTGGTAGGTATGATCACTGACAATGATGAAACAGCCTACAGAGAGGAGGTGCACACCCTGACATGCTGGTGTGAGGAGCACAACCTCTCCCTCAATGTCAGCAAGACCAAGGAGCTTGTGGTGGACTTCAGGAGAAAAGACAGAGAACACAGTCCCATCACCATCAATGGAGCACCAGTGGAGAGTCAGCAGCTTCAAGTTCGTCGGTGTCCACATCACTGAGGAACTCACATGGTCTGTCTACACTGAGGCCATTGTAAAGAAGGCTCATCAGTGCCTCTTCTTCCTGAGACGGCTGAGGAAGTTTGGAATGAACCGCCATATCCTCACACGGTTCTACACCAGCACTGTAGAGAGCATCCTGACTGGCTGCATCACTGCCTGGTATGGCAATAGCACCGCCCACAACAGCAAAGCCCTGCAAAGGGTGGTGCGAACTGCCAGACACATCATCAGATGTGAGCTTCCCTCCCTCCAGGACATATATACCAGGCGGTGTGTGAAAAAAGCTTGAAGGATCATCAGAGACTCCAGCCACCCGAGCCATGGGCTGTTCTCACTGCTACCATCAGGCAGGCGGTATCACAGCATCAGGACCCGCACCAGCCGACTTCATGATAGCTTCTTTCCCCAAGCAATCAGACTTTTGAACTCTTGATCTCTCTCGATCAATATACATCAGCACTGCACTTCATTAATCTTATTATTTCACACTGGACTCTTAAATTATATTCTCTCTTAACAACACACTGGCAACTGACTATCAACCGACAGCCTGAATGTCAATACAGCACAATACAACCTACTGTATATTTTATAAATACTATATATACTATTTTTATTGTATAATGTGTATTCTATATTGTATGTGTATACTATACTGTATTGTGTGTATTGTATAATGTACATTGTATATTATTATTTGTATATTGTTATTGTGTAATTGTGTATATTAGATATGTAAATTGTGTTGTGTAAATCTGATGTTTATTGTAAATTGGTAAATGTCTCATCACTGTCATGACTGCTATGTTGCTCGGAACTGCACCCAAGACTTTCACCCACTATTGCACATGTGTATATGGCTGTGTGACAATAAAAGTGATTTGATTTGATTTGATGTGTTCAGTGTAGTAGAGTGACTCCATACAGACATTGACACGGCCATCCTTAGAGGTCTTGTTTTTAAAAAGTGTCTCTCTGTGATTCAGGTGTTTGAGTTTGCGGTTGGTCTGACTGTAATCGACTCTGAGGGGGGATTCCAGCCACTCATTCCCATAATTCCCTCCTTCAGTACCGCTCTGTATGGAAAGCAGCTCTGCAAGCCGGTGTACTGGTGAGACACATCACAACACACACACACCTGTGTGGAGTGTGTATTGTGTGTGTAGTCTGGACGAGTGCTTCAGTGGGGGCTCATAAATCTCCTGTCATTAACTGAGAGTCTGAGTGTGTGAATGAGAGCTATTAACTGTGTGTGTGTGTTGTGGTGTTGGCCCGAGGTGAGGCATCTCACACGGTACCGATCAACCTTCATTTAAAGAACTCCCTGGAGCCCGTCGGGTCGGTCGGCCCATTTCTGCAGCTGCTTTAGTGTGTATGAGACGCGCTAATGAGACGCAGCAGCGCTGCCTGCTAAACCTGTTACAGTGCGCGCATGAGGAGAACACAACTCTACCACCATCAGTGATCAAGGCCACATCACACACACACACACACACACACACACACAGACACAAAACACACACCCAACACACACACACAACACACACAAAGTGTCTAAATGGCTGTAAGCTTGAGTTAAAGCAGTTTGCAGGACACTTTTCGAGAGTTAGATTTATAGTAAATTTACATCTCCTGCAGGAAATATCAGTGTTTGCATGGCAGCAGTAAAACAGTGTTAAAGTTTGAGGTAAGTTCAGGTTTTAGTCTTAACAGAGTCATTACATTAAATGAATGAAAGGCGACCAGTTGCAATTCTGTATGCAAGACAGCTAGTACAAATTAGGGATGTCAATCTATTAAAATTATTAATTGAAATAATTCATGGTGTGCCGATTAATTAATCACATCTATAAATATTTGCTGAGAAAGTCTTTCAAATAACAATAATTCTGTATATAATGATAAATAATTATAGTCATATTTAAATAATTACAAATAATATATACTATCTATATAGAGATATACTGTATATATTAGGGGTGTGCAGTGAAGCCATTATCTGTATTTGTATCTTATCTGATCATATGACAAAATTATCTGTATCTGTATTCAGATAGAACCGGGTGTGGGCGGGGCTTAACCCGGAAGTGCGTCAAAACTAAATGAAACGCCCATTTTTAAGTATTACTCTTACATTTATAGTTTCTATTAATAAAATATGCCTTACATGCCTTTTCATAATAATAGCGTAATAATAATAATAATAATATATAATTATTTTAAACATATTATTTTATTCTTACCAGATGAAGCTGAATTTTTAGGCTACATTAACTGTGGAATATATTGTTAACTTTGGTTTCTCCTGGTATTTCAGATATTAATACCTGCATGAAACAGAATTTTCGTTTGTCTGTGCATGTATAATATTATTCTGGAGGCAAGAGGTGTCAAGCAAAATAAGAAATATCAAGCACATGTTTTTGCAGTGAATAATAACTACAAATTCAAACATTAAAAGTAATTAAAATAAAATCAGTATAGCCTACAAACAGGAGAAAGTCCCGTAAGTCTGTCAGAAATTTTTATGACAGGACACCATTATTTAGTTAAATAATAATAATAATAATTGTAATGTTTAATTTATATAGTGCCTTACCAGAGCTCAAGAACACTTATCATTCTCAAATTTAGCACAGTTTAAAGAAGAAAAAAGATGGAGCATGTTTCAGTTACTTCATTTTAAGCTGCTTTAGAGGTCGAGATCTAACAGTAATCAGAATGAATGTGTGTGCAATATCAACACAGTGCTGCTGCTGTACAAACATTGTAATACAGCGAACATCTCATCAAGTCACCAGTCTGACAATCATTTCAACTGCTGTGAACATATCAAGCTTGACACACACACACACACACACACACACATCGTCGCACAGGTCTGCACTGTTGCAGCAGCAGTAACGACTTCTGTCTAATTGAGTTCAAGTTTCACTGCAGAGAAATCCGACTCACTCTCGTGTGTTGGAGCAAAACATGGCATCTTTCATGACGTGCCAGTGCAGGCTGAACATTTGCTGCACATGTGCTGCAGTGCTTCCTGTTAATTCTGAAAACAGCGAATTTCCATTGAGCGGCGGTCCTGTCTGCCCCTGACCTCTGACCCTGCTCACACAGCTGCTGCGTCTCTGCTGCACATCAGTCTCCCGCAGCACGCTGATGTCAGCCGTTACACGCCGCACCACCCAGAAGCACTACAAAGCCCGGATGCGAGTGCCGTGTGAGAAGCTCTTAAGTGTTTGCAGAGGAGCAGCGCGTCTCCCCGTCAGATCACAGATGCGCTGTCATTATCCTGCGCTCCTGCAGCCACTGCGCAGCTCACACACCCACAGATCAAAGAGAACACACACACACACACACACACACAGACTACCCTCAGCTCTCGACATCACGTGAACAGTGATGCTTTCATAGTGTGTGTGTGTGTGTGTGATACATCAGATACATTTGATGACATCACTTTCATCACACATTATAGAGCTTTACAGTGTTTCGTTTGATGTTGACGTGCTCTCTAAGTCTCTCAGTATTTAATGTCATTTGAACTCATTAAGCAGTTGCACCACTTTTGCGCATACTATTTCAGCGTAAAATCCTGTGTCTTATTCACTAATCATCTACAAACTAGTTAAAGCAGGTGCTGTCAGTGCTGAAATAGCGCCGTGTCTTGAGTATTTGAGTCATTGTTGTTCCTTTCAGCACAAACACACCTCTTATGTAAATTAGGCTCGTTATAGATTGCTGTAACGAACTTCACACAGGAAGGGAAAGAGGACATAGGAAACTTGGAACTTGAACTCAAAGGTAGGACTTTTACTTCAGAGCACACCAGCGCTTACAGCTTCACAATAATCTTTCAGCTTCACAGACGTCACTTCAGTTCCACAATATCTGGACCCAGACTCTCTCTCTCTCTGCTGGTGGTGTGGCTGCTTATATGCCGCTCTCCCCATGCTCACTGGAATTAGAGACGGGTGTTAGACATAATCTAGCTCAGGTGTAAGCGGCCTTACCGCTTTCTCTCTCTCCGGACGGACAATCGACCATGCTCCCGCTGCCACAATTGCGCTTTATTCTTAAAATCGCCCCGTGCAATTAACATAGGACTATCACCACTTGAGGAAAGCAGACTATATATTTATAATCAACATTTCTTTGAACTCTTGGATGAAGGTGTGTTTGTCTCAACATTCTCGCAGTGTTTATTAGTTTGTTATGTCTGTTACTGTATTGCGATCATGTGTGTAGTGAAGAACTGTCTCTCTCTCTCTCTCTGTCTGTCTGTCTGTCTGTCTGTCTGTCTCTCAGGTCGAGGAAGTGTTCAGTGGCAGTGTGCGAGTGTGTGTTCGAGCTGCCGCAGGTGTGTGTTCAAATGACTCGTGCGCAGGTGGAGCTGATGCAGTGTATGTTTCACAGCTGGACACATAGTGTGGGGGCGGAGCCTGCAGCATCATCAGTGATGCGCTCATTAACCACGCCTACAAAACTACAGGTACACACACACATCTGTGTTTGTGTGTGCCATTGAGAAGCAAAGACAGACAGAGTGTGTGTGTGTGTGTGTGTGTGTGTGTGTGTGTGTGTGTGTGTGTCGATGAAGGTGTTTCATAATGTGTGTTTGACTGCAGTGAATCATGTGATGAGAATTTGATTGATCACAGCACACTGTCATAGTTCAACATCATTCACGTGTGTGTGTGTGTGTCCTTGTGTTGATGGAGTGTGTGTCCTTGTGTGTGATATGTGTGTCCGTGACTTTAGACAACACAAGAATCTGTTAAATATGAGACACATTGAGTCCAGTCACTGTGTGTGTGTGTGTGTGTGTGTGTGTGTTTCACTTCATCTGCAGACAGAATCACTTTCAAGGGCGGATCTAGAAAAGTTTTTATGGGGTGGCAAGGGGGTGGCATGCAGACTATGAGGGATGGCAACACTAAAGCAAGTGCCCATGCGTAGTTCTTATGGATGAAGGTACCAAGCTTCATTGCAAAAAGTGCTAGTTCATTAATTGGAGTCATTATCAAATTACAAATGTCCATAAATTTGTGATAAAACTGTATTTCCACAGGAACCACATAGTAACCGTCACCATCTTTGTTAAATGTACCCATGGATGGAGAATGCATGCATATCCCATGTTATTCTGCTAATAAGGTCCTGTAAATAAAAATAAACTGAACACAAAATTGTACTGTGGGGGGGCAGTGCTGCAAAACTCATGAATATTAATTATGTTATGCACAGTAAAAGATTCTTTACCTGTTTTGATTAACAGTCATTCTTAATGAGCGATTCAAGCACCCAAATTTTTCACATAATATGGTAATTTCATCTCTACATCTGCCACTATCAGTCTTGGGATTTTCTTAATCAGTAGATGAACACATAGATCAGTACTTTAAAAACATGACTGATTGATCTAGTGGTAACTTTTTGCCTTTAGTTTTTAGAGGTTTTGGATTCTAATTCACCCAAATATTACTTTTTATTGTAGTAAACCAAGATTGCATCTGTACGTCAGTGGATGGGTGCTACACTTTAAAAATAAAACGCAATAAAAGAAGCGGGGAGACGAGAGTAATGGAAACACAGACACATTTATTGACAG
>NC_059359.1:322500-340000 GCF_019703515.2 Myxocyprinus asiaticus
TTCACTTTTGTTCTAAAGCTTCTTTCCGAGCATGAATTTTTGTGTGCCACTGCTTATAGAGGTGAAACATAAGACAAGAATCAAGGGGATCATACTATTTAAAACTGTCGCATGAGGATCAGTTTTCATTACTGAGGACTGTATGAACGTCTCTGATTCACCATTGCCCTTTCATTGCTCAGCGGACATGTCTGGGATTGGTTAGAATCCTCAGTCGCTGCAAATACGTGAAAATAGAAACATTTGACTTAATCCTTGTGCGTCAATTTAAAAAAGTTACTCAGAGGTCCTTAGAGGACAAAAATGTCCACGTCATAAAAACTGGCATAAAAATATTATCTATTAATATTATTTTCCACTTTCACTGACTTAACCAACATCAGTCCTGATCATAACTACCAAATATTCATTAATTTTCAGGATTTTAACCCTTTAAATGTCAGTTTGTTTACATAATGCCACTGTTGTTTTTTACACACACACACACACACACATTTCTCAATACACACATACAAAACACACTCTGACATCCATACCAACACACACACATACAATTTTATCTGCATCATTTATTCTATTGTCCTGCAGTGCTCTATAATACAGCAAACAGAGAATAGGGGAAAAGCTTGTGTTTGCTCCATAGGCTGAGAAAAATGGCGCCATCTGCTGAAAAATATTAAAAATGTAAAGTTTGAAGCCAGGGCTCTGGAATGAAAGCATCGTAGAATTCATGATTTTATGCTTTAATGGCACTGGGATCAAATATTGCAGTTTTAATGGGTTTCAATGGGGAGATTTTTGTCCTGGAGGTCCTGAGTGTAACTATTTTGTGTACACAGTGTATTATAGATGTATTATAGGAACTGAGGTTCAAATATCAAAATTTCCCCAAAAATACACACCTTTGGCAAAATGTATGCTGTTGGCATTAACACAGCCAAAATGATCGAAAAAACGAAAATGAAAAAGACAAAAATGTCCCGAAGGTCGCACAAGAGTTTAATGGAATTTGGTTTGATTAGTTGAAGGATTAGTTCACCCAAAAAATGAAAATTCAGTCATTGTTTACTCACCCCTGTGTTGTTATAACCCTATATGATAAAATGTTGTGCTCAGTGATGTCATACAATGGCAGTTTATGGTGACCACCTCTTCAAGCTTCAAAAGAACACAAAAGTATAATTCAGAAGTCTAATAAATTATTCATGAGACTCATGATTGTTATGAAAGCATACGATAAGATTTGATGAGAAACAAACTGAAATCTAATGTGTTATTTAGTGAAAATGTTCACTGACCATTGATCTCCTGTGTGTGTTCATGATAGGACACGAGAGCAACAGTTCACGCAGCCCCCTTGTGACATTGGGGCGTTCAAGAGAAAACTCGTTTTGTTTATCTAAAAACAGGTCCTCCACAGCGATAGTCACAACAGAACACAGCTGCACACAAAACAGAGAACAGAACTTACTAAACATGTCTGAAGAGTTTGTAGTCCAAGAATTGATGCATTTCTATGTTATAACAACATAGAAGTGAGTCAACGATGATGGAATTTTCATTTTTGGGTGAACTAATCCTTTAATCATGGCAGCTGTAATTGTAATCTCAATTAATTTTTGGAATAATTGTGCTGCCCTATCCTCAAATCAATATTTCATGTTCATTTCTGTCTTTATTTGGTAAGTAGCCATGCAATATGTGAGAATTCACATTAGACTCTTGATCAACACTGTTCGGGTTCATTTAGAGCGGCTGTCTCGTTAGTCTTGTTTAACAGTAAAGAGCACAGGAGAACAAAACTGAGCTCATGATGACACACTGATGGACTTCAGTGAAAGTCACATTCTCATCACATCTCTCAGGAGACTGCACAAGTTAGACATGTGTGAGATCCTGCTGATTTAGTTCAGAGTGAATGTTTCTGTCCATTGCTTCACATGATGCTGTATAACATTATAGAGCAGCATTAGCCTTTAATCTGCCCAGTAATATTTCTAAATGCTTGACACGTATTTTATGAATTCCATAATAATCCTTTTCCCAATCTCGCGCTGAACTCAAGAACCGCCCCGCAGATCCAGATGTGCTTGGAAACCTTCCCGTTCTTTAGCTCGGTCTCTCTTTATCTTTTTCTCCTGAGCGCGTTAACCTCAAAGCGTTCTTCAAACTGTAACGTTTAATTACCTTGAAATGACATTTAAATAATTCCCAGGCCGATGCGAATCTCTCTCGCGCTCGCAGTTGGCCGAAGATGTGCCGTTGCCTCCACACATCTGCTTTCTATTCAATTGTTTACCAGTGAATTAAAAAGAAATTCCAATTTACTTAGAAAATGGGAGTTCTGTACTCGCTAAAGTCCCGTCAACGCAGACCAATATGTTTCCATTTAATGATCTTGAGGTTGGAACACACTAATAAATTAAACGCAATTGAAGGCGTTGGATTTATCACAAAAGGATCCCCACCGCGAGTCTTTGAAACCACTCTTTTATGGACATACAGTGATTTTACCCTCAGCTTTAACTCTTTACTGTATGGCGTGCTGCTCTCCATTCAGATTGTGGTGGTTCGGTTGCACTTGGAAAGGAATACTAGTGTACTGTTTACTGTACAGGATATACTCTATAATTCCTGCTATTGATTAAAAATATTATGTGGTCCAATATGCAGTTTGCAGTTGATAACTGTAATCAAAGTGTAATATGTTAATTTGTCACATTATCTCATTACGTTGCATGTTATGTTATGCATACGTATGTATTTTTTTACTTTAATGCAAATGAAGTAGATATAATATTTTAGTAAGTCATTGGGAATTCCATACAGAAAACGTTCATACTGCACACAAGACTGTATACTGCAGAAATAGTATGAGTAGTGGGAGAGAATGATATTCCAAATATATCTGCGGCGGTCTCATGAAACATCTGGCAAAAGTGGAGTATTGTTGAGTTGTGTTTGGGCTATTAATGCAGTATGTGACAGGGTATTTCATGGGTGTTCAGTGTAAGTTTAGTGCTCTTTGACACTGCAGGTGTCTCTCTCTCTCTCTCTCTCTCTCTCTCTCTCTCTCTTTCTCTCTCTCTCTCTCTCTCTCTCTCTGTCTCTCGTCCCTGGAGAACGTGAAGGCGAGTCGAGCTTTATGATCACAGAAAGAGTGCGGGACGGAGCGCAGTGGGGTGGGGGGGGGCCTGCATGTGTTCTCTGCAGCTGTGAAAGTTTGGTTTATGTCTCTCTCAGAACTGCAGGATTTCAAATGCAACATTTAATCAGTCACACTGAATGCAGCAGAGCAGTTTGAGCTATGGGAATGCTGCAACAAAGACGCTTTGAATCTTCATTTCACTGAGATTATCTACGACTTGTTCATATGCGGCAACTGTTGAATGATGCAATACTTAACATGTTTGTTCTGTGAACAGAGCTGAGCATCTCACACACACACACACACACACACACACACATACACATACACACACTCATGTCGAATAAACAGACAGTTTTATTAAAAGCTGCTCAGTGGAGTTAGGGTGACAGCGTAGTTAAATACTTCATTTACACCGGTCAGGAGTTCAACACAACTGTCAGAGAGTGGCTGCACTTGTGAGAGACAAATTCTTGAAAATGTCCTCATTATTTTAGAAAACATGTTGAAAACCGACTTGTACCTCACTATACAGGTGCATCTCAATAAATTAGAATGTCGTGGAAAAGTTCATTTATTTCAGTAATTCAACTCAAATTGTGAAACTCGTGTATTAAATAAATTCAGTGCACACAGACTGAAGTAGTTTAAGTCTTTGGTTCTTTTAATTGTGATGATTTTGGCTCACATTTAACAAAAACCCACCAATTCACTATCTCAAAAAATTAGAATACATCATAAGACCAATAAAAAAAACATTTTTAGTGAATTGTTGGCCTTCTGGAAAGTATGTTCATTTACTGTATATGTAATCAATACTTGGTAGGGGCTCCTTTTGCTTTAATTACTGCCTCAATTCGGCGTGGCCGAATTTGTCTGTCAGTTTGTCCAGATACTCAGGTGACATTTCACCCCACACTTCCTGTAGCACTTGCCATAGATGTGACTGTCTTGTCGGGCACTTCTCACACACCTTACAGTCTAGCTGATTCCACAAAAGCTCAATGGGGTTAAGATCCAGAACACTCTTTTCCAATTATCTGTTGTCCAATGTCTGTGTTTCTTTGCCCACTCGAACCTTTTCTTTTTGTTTTTCTGTTTCAAAAGTGGCTTTTTCTTTGCAATTCTTCCCATAAGGCCTGCACCCCTGAGTCTTCTCTTTACTGTTGTACATGAAACTGGTGTTGAGCGGGTAGAATTCAATGAAGCTGTCAGCTGAGGACATGTGAGGCGTTTATTTCTCAAACTAGAGACTCTGATGTACTTATCCTCTTGTTTAGTTGTACATCTGGTCTTCCACATCTCTTTCTGTCCTTGTTAGAGCCAGTTGTCCTTTGTCTTTGAAGACTGTAGTGTACACCTTTGTATGAAATCTTCATTTTTTTGGCAATTTCAAGCATTGTATAGCCTTCATTCCTCAAAACAATGATTGACTGATGAGTTTCTAGAGAAAGCAGTTTCTTTTTTGCCATTTTTGACCTAATATTGACCTTAAGACATGCCAGTTTATTGCATACTGTGGCAACTCAAAAACAAACACAAAGACAATGTTAAGCTTCATTTAACGAACCAAATAGCTTTCAGCAGTGTTTGATGTAATGGCAAATTATTTTCTAGTACCAAATTAGCAATTTAGCATGATTACTCAAGGATAAGGTGTTGGAGTGATGGCTGCTGTCTAGATTTGATCAAAAATGATTTTTTTCAAATAGTGATGATGCTGTTTTTTACATCAGTAATGTCCTGACTATACTTTGTGATCAGTTGAATGCCACTTTGGTGAATTAAAGTACCAATTTCCTTCCGAAAAACAGCAAAATCTGTACATTATTCCAAACCTATGGCCACCAGTGTATATACCTACACTGGTGAGCCAAAACATTATGAGCACTCACAGGTGAAACGAAAAATGTTGATCATCTCCTAACAAGGCCACATGTCAAGGTCTGGGTAGATTAAATGGTAAGCGAACAATCAGTTCTCATAGTCAATCTGTTGAATGCAGGAGAAATGGGCAGGAGTAAAGACCTGAGCGACTTTGACAAGGGACAAATTGTTATGGTCAGATGACTGGGTCAGAGCATCTCTGAAAAGGCAAGGCTTGTGGGGTGCTCCCGGTCAGCAGTGGTGAGTACCTACTGACAGTGGTCTGAGGAGGGACAGACACACAAACCGGCAACAGGGTGTTGGGCACCAAGGCTCATCGAATGCAGAGGGCAATGAAGGCTATACATCTAGTCCAAACCAACAGAAGGTAGCACAAGTCACAGAACATTTTAATAATGGTTACAGGAGGAATGTGTCACAACACATAGGGCATTGCACCATGCTGTGGATGGGGCTGACCCACAGACCAGTCAGAGTGCCCATGATGACCCCTTTCCACCGTTGAAAGCACCTACAATGGGCAAGCGATTGTCAGAACTGGACCATGGAGTAGTGCAAGAAGGTCGACTGGTCTGATGAGTCCCGTTTTCATTTACATCACATGGACTGCCGTGTACGTGTGCGCATTTACCTGGGGATGTGATGGCACCAGGATGCACTGTGGGAAGATGACACATCGGTGGAGGGAGTGTGATGCTCTGGGCAATGTTCTGCTGGTAAACCCTGGGTCTGGCCATTCATGTGGACATCAGTTTGACACGTGCCACCTACCTAAACATAGTTGCAGACCAGGTACACCCCTTCATGGCAATGGTATTCCCTGATGGCAGTGGCCTCTTTCAGCAGGATAATGCGCCCTGCCACACTGCACACAATGTTCAGGAATGGTTTGAGGAACATGATGAAGAGTTCAAGGTGTTGACTTGACCTCCAAATTCCCCAGATCTCAGTTTGATTGAGTATCTATGGGATGTTCTGGTCTAACAAGTCCGATCTACGGTGGCTCCACCTCACAACTTACAGGACTTGAAGGATCTGCTGCTAATATCATGGTGCCAGATACCACAGGGCACCTTCAGGGGTCTTGTAGTGTCCATGCCTCGGCAGGTCGGTGCTGTTTTGGTGGCACGTGGTGGACCAACAGCATATTAGGCAGGTGGTCGTAATGTTTGGCTCATCAGTGTGTATGTGTGCTGATATGAGGTGAATGCAGCTGTAGTGTGTTGGTGTGTGTATGATGCAGTAGAATAATGACAGCATGATCGGGTCTGGTGCCGCTTTGATCCGCACCAGTCTGAAACTGAATCTCTCTGTGGATGGCTGTGTGTTCATTAACAGCTCTCAGTCACTATGACACACATCATATACAGTGCCCTCCACTAATATTGGTATTATTCACCCTTGGTAAATATGAGCTAAGAAGCCTGTGAAAATATGTCTTTATTGTTTATCCTTTTGATCTTTCATTCAAACTATTCACAAAAATCTAACCTTTAATTGAAGTAAAATAATTGAAAGGGAGGAAAAATTTCATGATTAAGTAAATTTTTTTTTTTTCCAAAACATGTTGGCCACAATTATTGGTACCCTTAGAAATTCTTATGAGTAAGATATATCTGAAGTATATTCTCATTCATATTTTACATTTTTCAGTACACCTGGGTGATTAGGAACATTAAATTGTTCAGCCATGACTTCCTGTTTCACAGGGGCATAAATATGAGATAACACACAAGCCAAATTCCCTTAGTCATCCATCACAATTTGTAAGACCAAAGAATATAGTTCTGATGTGCGGCAGAAGGTTATTGAGCTTCACAAAATGGGAAGTGGCTATAAGAAAATAGCTAAAGCATTGAAAATGCCCATTTCCACCATCAGGGCAATTATTAAGAAGTTCCAATCAACTGGAGATGTTAAGAATCAGCCTGAAAGAGGACATGTGTCTATATTGTCTCCAAGCACAGTGAGGAGGATGGTTCGAGTGGCCAAAGAATCTCCAAGGAACACAGCTGGAGAATTGCAGAAATAAGTTGGGTCTTGGGATCAGAAAGTCTACAAAACTACAATCAGACATCACCTACTTCACAAGTTGTTTGGGAGGGTTTCAAGAAAAAAAGCCTCTGCTCTCATCCAACAACAAACTCAAGCATCTTCAGTTTGCCAGACACTAACGGAACTTAAATGGGACCTGGTTCTATGGTCAGATAAAACAAAAATAGAGCTTTTTTTCAGCAAACACCAGAGATGGGTTTGGCGCACACAGAGAGGCAGCCATATGGAAAAGTACCTCATGCCCATGGTTAAATATGGTGGTGGATCTTTTATATTGTGGGGCCGTTTTATGCCAGAGGTCTTGGACATCTACATGGTATCATGGAATTTACCAAATACCAGCAGGACAATGATCCAAAACAAAAATCAAAATCAACACACAATTGGTTCACTGACCACAAAACCAAGGTTCTGCCATGGTCATCCCAGTCCCCTGACCTGAACCCCATAGAAAACCTGTGGGGTGAACTGAAGAGGAGATTCCACCTACATGGACCTCTGAATTTGAAGGATCTGTAGAGATTCGGTATGGAGGAATGGTCTCAGATCACAATGTGTTCTACAACCTCATTATGCATTATAGAAGAAGACTCAGAGCTGTTATCTTGGCAAAGGGAGGTTGCAAAAAGTATTGAATAAAAGGGTGCCAATAATTGTGCCACACATATATTTGACACACACACACACCCACAAAAAAAAATAAAATATATATATATATATATATATATATATATATATTTTACTTGTGTTGTGTTTGCAATTGTTTGATATCCATTAGAGGATAGATTTTTGTGAATATTCTGAATGAAAGATCAAAAGGATAAACAATAAAGACATATTTTTCACCACCTTCTTTGCTCATACTTACCAAGAGCGCCAAAATTAATGAAGGGCACTATAAACATACACTCTAAAGTACGACAGGGTACTGGTGGCTGATCTGGAACCATTTTGCATGTTCCATGGTTCCAGTTGGCGTGAGCTGCACCTCATCACAGCGTTGTTCTGAACGTGTTTAGATGTTGTTCTTCTGCTGATGTGTTGCTGGTGTTTTCTGTCTTAATCCAAGCGTCAGTTGAGTGAAAGAGAACGTCCTGGTTACTTGCGTAACCTCCGTTCCCTGATGGATGTAGTGACACTGGGGGTCACTCTTGGGAGCCCGGAACACCTCTGGTCTTTGATAAAAGGCCAATGAAAATTGGCGAGTGGTATTTGCATACCACTCCCCGGACATACGGGTATAAAATGAGCTGGTATGCAACCACTCATTCAGGTTTTGTGCTGAGGAGCTGAGACAAGGTCCCGGCCATTTCAGCGGGTAGTTCAGCCTTGTGGAGGAGGGACACAACGTCTCGTTCCCTCCATCAGGGAACGGAGGTTATGCAAGTAACCAGGATGTTCCCTATCTGTCACTCACTCAACGTTGCGATGATGTAGTGACACTAGGGCTCCCAATATGAAATGCTGCAACTGGCTGAACTGCCTCGTTGCTTGGCGGACGCATGGCGAACTGAATCGTGTAGCCGAGTCGGACGGTCCGGATCAGCCATCGCGACGGATTGGAAAGCGCAAACCACGCCTCCAAGCTCCAGGCGAGGGGGACCAAGGTGACAATCTCGTCGGATGTACCGGCGGGTGGGGCCTCGCGGCGGGGTGGAGCTTGAGGTGCCACGCCGTGTTGTGGCCTTGCTGAGTTCAGGGACATCGAAGCACTTACCTGGCTCCTTGTGACCACCCCCGGAACAGCCTGGGACGGGAAGGAAGAGGCCTGTCCTCGTGACCCATGGAGACTGTCACATCGGGGGCAGATTTGTGCCACAGCCGGGCACGCAGGGGCGGGGAGACCGCCGCTGGAGCGCCAAACCTGCCAAAATGGAATGGTGGACATTGTCATGATGATGGCCGTGCACACCGGGTATGTGACCCAGGGAACAAGGAAACCGCTCTTTTGCTGAACTCTTGGGTATCGCAGCCACTTGGGCATGCAGCAAAATTAAATGAAAAGGCAACAAAAGATTCTCCTCCCAGCCCTCCACGGGGGGATGGAGTGGTCTGTTTACCAGCTCCAAAGCAGTGGGTTTCGTCGTCCCAGGGTCACCCGTCTCAGGGGCGCTTCGAAGCCTTTCACGGGTTCTTGGCGGTCGGCCGTGAGACGGGTGGCATCTGCTTCCTGTGGTGGGCTCCATGCCGGGGCCGGGCCAAAGGGGCGGGCTGCGGCAGAGCCGGTGCAGTCACCGCAGGGGGACACCCTTGGTGACGAGCAGGCAGGGTGAAGGATCTTGAGCCACGCCGGGGTAGGATGTGCCGGATAGCCTCCGTCTGCTGCTTCACTGTCGAGAACTGCTAGGCAAAGTCCTCGATGGTGTCCCCGCATGGGCAGTAAGGAACTGTGCCTTGTCAGCCTCTCCCATCTCAACCAGGTTGAGCCAAAGGTGGTGCTCCTGGACCACCAAGGTGGACATCGCCCGCCCGAGAGACCGCGCCGTGACCTTCGTCACCCGGAGAGCGAGGTCGGTCGCCGAGCGCAGCTTCTGCATCAATCCCGGCACGGAACTACCCTCGTGCAGTTCCTTCAGTGCCTTGGCTTGGTGGACTTGCAGGAGAGCCATGGCGTGCAGGGCAGAGGCGGCTTGTCCAGCAGAACTGTAAGCTTTGGCCGTCAGGGACGACGTAAACCTACAGGCCTTGGATGGGAGCTTTGGGCGCCCACGCCAGGTGGCAGCGCTCTGCGGGCATAGGTGCACCGCGAGCGCCTTATCCACCGGGGGAATCGCCGAATAGCCCCTGGCCACCCCATCATCGAGGGTAGTGAGGGCGGGGGAGCTGAAAGATCAGGACCGGGCAGTAAAAGGTGCCTCCCATGACCTTTCAGCTCCTCGTGCACTTCCAGGAAGAAAGGAACTGGAGCGTGGCATGGCTGTGAGTGGCTACCCGGGAAAGCATGTCTGTCATTTCCACGTCAGCCTGTGTCTGGGCAACCGTACTCGATGGGGGGAGCCCAGCTAAGGCTTCCGAGTCTGACTGGACGAGCCCGCTCTCCGATGCTGTGCTCAAGAGCTCATCAGCTTCGCGGGCTCCGAACAAGAGGTCAAACTCGCAGTGAGACGAACCGGTGGGCTCATCCGGAAGCCCAATCGGGGCAGACGAGTGTGCTGGGGAATGGGAGGTCCGTGGGGGGATACCCGGCAGAGGTGGTCCCATTGGGGTCCCCAAATCACCCCCAGTGCTAGCCGCGCTGGCCTCATACCCGTAGGTAGAAGGACCGAGGCGGGGACCGCAACGTTGCCATGGTTATGTTCTCGCAATGAGTACATGATCCATCCACGAATGCTGTCTCCACGTGGGTCATGCCCATACAAGAAAGACAGCGATCGTGACCGTCAGAAGTTGAGAGATAACGACCGCAACCAGGAATAACACACAAACGGAAAGGCATCTTTAAAAAGACACGTTTTTAAAAAGACGTTCTGTGTGTGCCGCTCTTTTAGAGAAATATACTCTTTTAGAGAAATATACTCTCTTATTTCTGCTGAAGCACCCAGGGGAATTCTCTGCAGTGCACCAGTGCAGAGGAGGGAGAAGCCGCTGAAATGCGCTGTCAGATCCAGCAGAGGTGAATGAACAGTCAGCTCAGTAAACATCGACCGTTCGGCTCCGAAGAGAAAATCTGAATGAGTGGTTGCATACCAGCTCCTTTTATACCCGTATGTCCGGGGGAGTGGTATGCAAATACCACTTGCCAATTTTCATTGGCCTTTTATCAAAGACCAGAGGTGTCACGGGCTCCCAAGAGTGACCCCTAGTGTCACTACATTTACACAACAGCGAGTGAGTGACAGATAGGGAACTAATATCAGTTGACATGACGTCTCCAATCTGACAGTGAGCGGCACTTGCAGACACACACATCATGCTCTGACCTGTAGAAACGTAACGCTGCGTCTGAGTGGCATATCTGAAACATACAGATGCTTTTGTTTCTGAAGAGACAGATTGTTATGAGGGTCACACTTTATATTAGGTGGCCTTAACTACTATGTACTAACGTTAAATACATATAAAACTATGTATTTACTGTGTAACTACATGTTGTTCTGCACAAAAATTCCCACATTTGCTGCTACTGAGGTTGAGGTACGGGTTGGTTTAGGAGTAAGGGTAGGGTTAGGATTAGGGTTTAGAGTTAAGTTTAGGAGTAAATTTAGGGATAGGATTAGGGGTTAGAGTTAGGTTTAGGAGTAAGGGTAGGGTTAGGACTAGGGGTTAGAGTTAGGTTTTGGGGTAAGGGTTGGGTTCGGGGTAAAGTTAACAGTGTAACTACAAATGTAATTAAATGCAAGTACTTTAAATGTAATTACAATGCAACAACATTTATGTACATAATAAGTACATTGGATTAAATGGTTAAGTACATAGTAGTTAAGCCCACCTAATATAAAGTGGGTCCGTTATGAGAACCGCATCCAAGCTCTTGTAAATCTCCAGAGCCGTCGCGTTTAGTGTTTGAAATACTCAGATGCAGTTAGTGGACTTCATGTGTCTTTCTGTTCATGCATGTGTGTGTGAGATTTGCTCGTCTGTTTGCAGAGGCCATTGAAAGGAACGTTTTGTTTGATCCGTCTCTTAAGTGTGGATGAGGAAACATTTGCGAGCGGGCCGCTCATTAGCTGAATTAGTGAGGTGTGAATATGTTTGAGGGTTCTCTCACAGAGCTTAATCTCACTACACTCAGTAGATCAGTGTCTCCTGCAGGAGTGTGAACAGAGGTCATCGAGGGTCATCGCTGCGACTCGTCATCGCAGTGAAGACGAGATGAGACGACTGAACTCTGACCCGCTTAACATGTTCTCACAGCCAAAACCTTCACACAACACGTCAATGTCCAGAAAACAAAGAAATTGAAGCCTATTTTTAGGTCCATTAAGATTTTTTTTACATTGTGACATTATTTTCATGACATTAAACACATTCCCCCCTCAGAACTCTCATAACAATAATGCAAAAAGATGACCTTGTTTAAATTATAAAGTAGGGATGTCCCAATACCATTTTTCAGAAAATGAGTGCAAGTGCCAATACTTCCATTTCGATACTCACCGATACCAATTGCAATGCCTGTGTTTTTTTGTGTGTGTAATGTTTTAGTTTTGTTGTCCTGGGAGTGGTCTCTCGTTACAGAGTGGACCAATCACAGCTGTTGTGGTCTGCGTTAGCGCTGCGCATTGTTTTTGGGGAGGTCCACGTCAGGCTATGCCGTAGCTACTCGTAGCTTAAGGTGCAAGTATGACGCAGAAGTATAAATCGGCTTTTACTGTACAGACAGCACAAGATGTGGACGCGTTCTTGCATTCAACACAGCTGGACGGAGCCCAATCTGAATGCAGGGGTCTCGAGACGTGTTTTCTGAGTTTCAAATTACGTTTAAATTGACACAGAGACCTAAAAATGCTGTTTATTATGTGATGCAACCAAAGTGAGATGCTCAAAGTGTCCGTCTGATGCATGTGTACATTGACGTGTCCTTTGAAAAGCCTGTACATAAATGTATCTCGAACAGATGGACAAATTAAATTGCAAAATGGATTGCTGTGAACTGTAGGGCAATGATACACTTATGTTCTGTAATATGGAAATAAACAATTTATTGCCTTCTAAAAACACTTTTTGTGTTGTATAATAAATGCTATATTAATCTGGCACAATAATATAATGCATTTTATTTATATTTGTAATATATATTATATTTATAATTATTGAAATTATATGAATGAATCATTATATACTGGATTATTGTTATTTAGGAGGCTTTCTCAGCAAATATATATGCGATTAATTTGACTATTATAAAATATAGATATATGGATTATTGATCTGCACGATATTTTACCGATATATTTTTGAGGCATTGATTTATTAACATTAGCCAGTACATAAATTAGAAGCCTAATTTTTGTTCTTTCCAATTCACTCTGTTTATTATTGTCTGGCGTAATAGCGTTTGGAGACCACAAGGGGGTGATATACATTTAATGAAGAAGGTCGCAAGGCACAGGTATCACAACATGGGATAAGTATTAGACCTCCTTGCACAGGACGCTTACAAAAGTTACGAAGGTTTTTGTACTTCTTCAAGAATGAATGTGACTTTGATGAGTTTGCAGGTGAGTGTATGAAACTGGTGTAACTGCGCAAACTGAACAATTAGGAATTATAATGCAATTTCTCTGTATGTACTTTTGAAGAGGTCTCATTCAAGCTGCCAAACCAGAAAAAGACAGAAAATACATTGTGTAGGCTCTATGAAAGATGCATGTACACAATAGATCATCCAGTGATGGCTAGAGTAAATAATCTTTGTCCTCTGATAATGATTTGGGTCAAATTTAATGGAAAACTATGCGAGTTGTGCCCCGTGGCGCTGAAGATTTTTGAGCCCACGCTGTGTATGTACCATAGAAAATATTTTTTTCGAATTTAGAATGCGCCATCTATTGTGCAATGGGCAGCCCTATCTATCTGAAAATCCCGATATACAGTATATCGATAATCATCGGGAAACTCTTCTGATTATCGATGCTTGAGAAAGGCATCAATCCCAAGCCTTCCCGATAACAATATCAGTATCGTCATTATCGGTATCAATAGGGACATCCCAGATACTTTACAGTAATGAGAATTCAAAGGGAAATGTGTTTAATTGTCTTGAAAATAATGTCACAGTGCCGAAAGTTTTAATGGTTCTCTATCAGTCTCTCTGTCACGCAGCTGGTAAAAAGCACTCTTGTCTGTCAGCTACTGGTTTTACTGGAATTCCCAGGATGCAGGATTGATTTCCTCTGAGGTGTGATTCATTCATTGTGTTTGTCAGTGTGAGTCGAGAGGAGATTCCTGAAGAGTCACTGACCGGCCGCTGCTGCTTCTGCGTTACACTGAATCATTACAAATGAAAATCGTTTAGTCAGATGTGTCTGTCTGAATGTTTCTGCATTGCAATCGTTGTGTTCAGAGGGATTCACACTGATTGACTTTAAGCTTTTGAACACACGACATGAAGACTTTAATTCAAAGGAAACAGCAGTGGAGATGTTTGTTATTTTACATGTTTCTCCAAACATGAAAGAAACTACATTTCACAGAAAATGAAAGAACATTGAAGGAGGGTCCCGTGGTGTATCTAGTGACTGGAGTGTCATGGGTTAGTAATCAGACGTATAGTAACACCCCAAAACACCACAGTGACACAGGCAAACATCACTCACGATTTCTAATGAAAAGTTTTATTGTGAAATTGTGCAGCAAGAGTTCTAAAGTTTCTCCTCCAGTGAGCTGACAACAATAAATCCACCTGCGGTTAGTGATCTGGTTTATAGTGCTGCTGAAGTTTGTGATTCTGGTTAACTGATAACTGACAGGTCACATGATCACTCGGACAATAGCAGGTCGTTTTCTGTGCTGTTGGCTGAACGGATTGAAGTCTCCGTGGTCCAGTGAAGATATCAAAACACAAGACTGTGTGGGAGTGTTGAGAGCCGACCCTTTCCCATGATCCCGCGGTGAAGGTGAGCTGACGTGGGCCGTGCAGGTTTATTCCCGTCCGGAGGAGGGCAAGTCTTTGAGGGAGATCAGGATTAGCAGTGCAGCAGTCGGTTAATCTGTAATTAATTAAACTAATGACAGGCCTGTGGTTAGTGTCGGGGGAATTCTCACAGTTCTGCTGGAATGACGGCGCGTAATTAATGAAATCAGCCAGTAGAAACACAGAGTCACTGGGATGGAATGTGACACTACAGCACTGCTGGAATTTACTGAGGGGGTTTAGACTCGAGTGTCACCCTAAAACCTGACAGGATGAGCTCCCCTCAGAGTGATTGACCACATGACCTCAGCTGACGAGATGAGTCTAATAAAACATGGATTCATCTTAAAAACAAAGCAGGTGTTTGTTAAGGGTGTAGTATGCAAACATTTGTGTGTGTTTGGTAGTTTAGTAGGAGTGGGCAGACAACAGTGTGTTGGATGCACTCAAGGGTTTGTGCCTTGTTGATTCATTATGCCACTCTGACCACTCCCACTCTGATCAAACCACACCAGGGTCTGTTAGGGTCGGTTAACAAAAAATATATATATATATATATATATATATATATATATATATATATATATATATATATATATATATATATTTATATATATATTTTTTTTTATTGTTAACTGACCATAACAGACCCTGGTGTGTTATATACAGGTGCATCTCAATAAATTAGAATGTCGTGGAAAAGTTCATTTATTTCAGTAATTCAACTCAAATTGTGAAACTCGTGTATTAAATAAATTCAATGCACACAGACAAGTAGTTTAAGTCTTTGGTTCTTTTAATTGTGATGATTTTGGCTCACATTTAACAAAAACCCACCAATTCACTATCTCAAAAAATTAGAATACATCATAAGACCAATAAAAAAAAAACATTTTTAGTGAATTGTTGGCCTTCTGGAAAGTATGTTCATTTACTGTATATGTACTCAATACTTGGTAGGGGCTCCTTTTGCTTTAATTACTGCCTCAATTCGGCGTGGCATGGAGGTGATCAGTTTGTGGCACTGCTGAGGTGGTATGGAAGCCCAGGTTTCTTTGACAGTGGCCTTCAGCTCATCTGCATTTTTTGGTCTCTTGTTTCTCATTTTCCTCTTGACAATACCCCATAGATTCTCTATGGGGTTCAGGTCTGGTGAGTTTGCTGGCCAGTCAAGCACACCAACACCATGGTCATTTAACCAACTTTTGGTGCTTTTGGCAGTGTGGGCAGGTGCCAAATCCTGCTGGAAAATGAAATCAGCATCTTTAAAAAGCTGGTCAGCAGAAGGAAGCATGAAGTGCTCCAAAAGTTCTTGGTAAACGGGTGCAGTGACTTTGGTTTTCAAAAAACACAATGGACCAACACCAGCAGATGACATTGCACCCCAAATCATCACAGACTGTGGAAACTTAACACTGGACTTCAAGCAACTTGGGCTATGAGCTTCTCCACCCTTCCTCCAGACTCTAGGACCTTGGTTTCCAAATGAAATACAAAACTTGCTCTCATCTGAAAAGAGGACTTTGGACCACTGGGCAACAGTCCAGTTCTTCTTCTCCTTAGCCCAGGTAAGACGCCTCTGACGTTGTCTGTGGTTCAGGAGTGGCTTAACAAGAGGAATACGACAACTGTAGCCAAATTCCTTGACATGTCTGTGTGTGGTGGCTCTTGATGCCTTGACCCCAGCCTCAGTCCATTCCTTGTGAAGTTCACCCAAATTCTTGAATCGATTTTGCTTGACAATCCTCATAAGGCTGCGGTTCTCTCGGTTGGTTGTGCATCTTTTTCTTCCACACTTTTTCCTTCCACTCAACTTTCTGTTAACATGCTTGGATACAGCACTCTGTGAACAGCCAGCTTCTTTGGCAATGAATGTTTGTAGCTTACCCTCCTTGTGAAGGGTGTCAATGATTGTCTTCTGGACAACTGTCAGATCAGCAGTCTTCCCCATGATTGTGTAGCCTAGTGAACCAAACTGAGAGACCATTTTGAAGGCTCAGGAAACCTTTGCAGGTGTTTTGAGTTGATTAGCTGATTGGCATGTCACCATATTCTAATTTTTTGAGATAGTGAATTGGTGGGTTTTTGTTAAATGTGAGCCAAAATCATCACAATTAAAAGAACCAAAGACTTAAACTACTTCAGTCTGTGTGCATTGAATTTATTTAATACACGAGTTTCACAATTTGAGTTGAATTACTGAAATAAATGAACTTTTCCATGACATTCTAATTTATTGAGATGCACCTGTATATATATTTGTATGATGTGATATAGTTAACATTGTATTATAGTGGTCATACATATAACATATAAATTGATTTTTATTTAATTCTTTGGGTAAAAGGTAATAAATTCTCTATATATAAATATATTGAATTGATTAACCCTTTAAGTTCTGAAGGTGTTTTTAAAGATTTCCTGTTTCAGTGGCATACCCAAAATTAAAGACTTATAACTTAAAAAAACAAAAAACAAAAACAGAAGTAGAGGTGGATTATCCCGCTTATACCATGGTCACTTGCCAGAATTTATTAGTTAAAGCTGTAATACATTTTTTTGCAGCGCAAATTTTGACTGGAAGAATAAAAAATACCGGTTAATTTTATCTAAGGGCCGTTAGACCTGCAGCTCCGCCTGTTCCAAATCAGACGCATAGAAAAAGTAGTGCGACCACACACTTGGTCAAAACTGTGAATTTAAATGCACAATCCAGAAATAATAATATCCACAGGATGTAGAGGGGTTGGCACTCCAGAGAAAATGCATTTAATTTTTATTCATTGTCATTTCCACATTAATGTGGAAAAACTGACATTACAAGCGTGAAAGTG
>NC_059359.1:347500-352500 GCF_019703515.2 Myxocyprinus asiaticus
GGAGATGAAGTGATGGTAAAAATGAGTTTATTGAATAATCTAGAGAGTTCAGTCTATAGGCATGCGCACGAGTACTTCAAAACAACATGCGAGACATTCAAAACTACAATGGTGGACTACAGGACTGTGTTTGTGCTGCTCAAGATTTTGAGTTTATTGACGATTCTCCAGCAAAGTAATTGTAGTAATAAAGCAACCTCATCGTCCGTCCAGACAAAATCGCTCGATGCTTTCGCCATCTTCATTGTTTGTATTCACCGCTCTGTGGAAGAATGCTTATGTGCGCAGGCGCGTAGTGTTTCTTTACAAAGTGTCATCGCCAACTACTGGCCTGGCATGCATAATACAGCGTTTTTACTCATTTTCGCGGATCCGTGTGAACGGGCATCGTTTTGACAACATTGTCGTCTGTACGTGAAACTTTTCAAAAACGCAAAGGAAAAACTTTTCTGTTTTTAGTATATCATTGTCGTGTAAACGTACACTAAGACATGATGCTATGAATGTCACAAACTTTGGCAAATCCAGTGACTATTACAAATAAACACTTATTTAGTCTGCTAAATTCTAAACTAACTTAAAGGATTAATTTACCCAAAAATGAAAATGCAGTCATTGTTTACTCACCCCTGTGTTGTTATAACCCTATATGACTTTCTTTCTTTTTCTGAACATAAAATGTTGTGTTCAGTGATGTCATACAATGGCAGTTTATGGTGACCACCTCTTCAAAAGCTTCAAAAGAACACAAAGTATATTTCAAAAGTCTAAGTACCCCGTTCATAAAAATAAGGCTGGGCATAGAAATGCATCAATTCTTCGACTACAAACTCTTCAGACATGTTTATTAAGTTCTGTTCTCTGTTTTATGTGCAGATATGTTGTGTTTTCTGTTGTCACTATCGCTGTGGACGACCTGTTTTTAGATAAACAAAACGAGTTTTCGCTTGAACGCCCCAATGTCGTGAAGGGGCTGCGTGAACTGTTGCTCTCATGTCCTATCATGAACACACACAGGAGATCAACGGTCAGTGAACATTTTCACTAAATAATACATTAGATTTCAGTTTGTTTCTCATCAAATCTTATCGTATGCTTTCATAACAATCATGAGTCTCATGGAATAATTTATTAGACTTCTGAATTATACTTTTGTGTTCTTTTGAAGCTTGAAGAGGTGGTCACCATAAACTGCCATTGTATGACATCACTGAGCACATCCTTTTGTGTTCAGAAAAAGAAAGAAAGTCATATAGGGTTATTACAACACAGGGGTGAGTAAACAATGACTGAATTTTCATTTTTGGGTGAACTAATCCTTTAATAACACCTGAAGAATAAAACTGTCAGTTACAGGCTACACATTGTATTTTGAACTACGGAAAGCTTTTAAACATTTTAAAGTACAGTGATACTGTAAAAGAAACTTCTAATATTTGAGTATATTTGAGGCTGAGTAAACTTAGTGGGACATTTTAGTTTTAGTTCCAGTTATATTTAAAGATTTCTTTATATAACTGACATCACACCAGGGGTTAAATGTGGGCAGAACGGTCCGGAACGGCATTCTGGCACCTCCAATTCCAATAAAAAAAGAAATAGTCCAGTCTGTGTCGGGTGACACAACCCTTCATCTCACAGATTTAACATTTCAACTTTTATTATAATGTGTACTATATTCCAATACATCATGAAAGGACATTCTCATTTGTATCCAACACACACACACACACTCACAGCTGTGCTGTGTAAGTGTACAGCACTCATTCATTTTCCCTGCAGTATACAAGTTCATAGAGTTGGAGAAAAGTTCATACTGTTTCATACTAAGATACACACTGAACTGTGTGTGTGTTTGTTGTGCTGTTGTGTTGATGTGTGTATGCTGTGTTATCAGTGCAGGTGTGTGTCATTGACTGTATGAAACTCCTCTGCCGTGTGTTTACAGTCACTGAGCCAGTAGAAATTACAGTCTTTATTGTGACAGGCGAATGTCCTCGCTGCGTTCTGTATCTGCTACATGAAAGCGCTCGGCCCCCGTACGGCTGCGTCTGTAATGACTGCGCCAGACTTTGAAGTGCCTCGTATGTTTATGATTGTGGAGTCTTTGCGTTGGGCCCGAGCCATGATGGGAAGAGCGCGCTCAGACTGCAGGTGGCCTGGATGAGCTGTTTGTGTGTGTTTCTCTCTGTTATCACACACAGACTTTTAAAGGCCATAAAGATCCTTTAATAGAGCTTTTAAAGGAAGTGAGACGCACTGCCGGACTGGAGAAAGCAGAACTTCACAGAGGTCTTTATGTTGGGCTGACATAAACATTTAAATGTCAGTCAGATGCTCTCTAGAATGAGGATGCCCCTCCCTCTCTAATAGAGCACAATTCAATTCCCCAATAGAGAAAATAAATGGCATTTTTACCGTCGAATCCACACTGTTGCACTCTATAGCATCTGCAATGACTAGTACATAGCAAATCATGTCTGTCATATAAACTAAAGTCTGTTGGCTGTTTAAAAAACAGATGACCTCTTTAATATGTCTTTCGTCAACTTCCTGTTTCAAAAGGAAAGACACAGTGCTCATCAAGGAATTTTACAGGGTCTTTAAAAGCACAGCACTCATGGCACAACAAAACAATGAGACCTGTCACAGCAAACAAAGATGTCCATCTAGCGCATGTTTAAATGGTTTAAAAATTGTGCAGATGGACACAAGAACACGTCCTGTGTGAATGACCCCTGACTATTGAACAAAGCGCCACACACAAGGTTTAAAACATATAATACGACACCAAGAATGATCTGAGTGTGTGTCTGCTCACATTATGTTCCTCTTGTGGTTCATCATCTGTGATGGTGGAAGTTAATTGGTTCTCAGAATACACGGAGAACGCCCATGGGCCTGACATCCAACACTCCGGATCGTTCCAAATCCATTATGGAAGTTGTGGAGCTCATCAGAGAACGGCCTGTGCTCTTATCAGATGATTGAGGCGTTCCCATTTACGCCAGAGAATTCCAGCTAAATCCTGAAGGCATGGGAGCCATTACACACGTGCTCGTGATGCGTGACCTCAGCTATGAACTGTGGGTAAAGGCCATTGTTAAAGAAGCTGAAGCTTTCTGGATGATTAATGAAGGAAAATGTTATTTTTGGCTGTGTATGAGATGATTATTAAAGTGCTGTGTGTGAGTGTGTGTGTGCTGTGAGCAGTCATACACACTAATAGTTGAGTTCAGTTTACTTGTCTGTCTAAGTTCAAATCAACAGTGAATTTTCATGGGGCCTGGGCAGCTCAGCGTGTATTGACGCTGACTATCACCCCTGGAGTCTTGAGTTCGAATCCAGGGCGTGCTGAGTGACTCCAGCCTGGTCTCCTAAGCAACCAAATTGGCCCGGTTGCTAGGGAGGGTAGAGTCACATGGGGTAACCTCCTCGTGGTCGCTATAATGTGGTTCTCGCTCTCGGTGGGGCGTGTGGTGAGTTGTGCATGGATGCCGTGGAGAATAGCGTGAAGCCTCCACACGTGTTACATCTCCGTGGTAACTCGCTCAACAAGTCACGTGATAAGATGCGCGGATTGATGGTCTCAGACGCGGAGGCAACTGAGATTCATCCTCCGCCACCCGGATTGAGGCGAGTCACTACACCACCACGAGAACTAAGAGTGCATTGGGAAGTGGGCATTCCAAATTGGGGAGAAAAGGGGAGAAAATCCACAAAATTAACAGTGAATTTTCTGCAGAATCACAGTCAGTGTGACTTGTGGACAGACGACTGCAGCTGCTACACATCAGTACAGATGGATATGTAGTACACACTAGAGAGTTTAGTACGCATTAGAGTGTGTAGTACAAAAGCAAAGGTAGAAATACACCAGCATTGTACTCAGTATTGTACTCTAAGTTCATCAAAAGATAATACTCAATTGCTACAGCATTTCTGACATCGCACACTTGCAGTGAAGACATCTTTATTCATTATAATGGCAATAGTTGCTGTCGCTTTCAGTCCAGATACGTAGAAGTTCAGTACGTCTCTCATAGAATACTGTCATAAACATTTCTGCTGTAAGGTCCTAAATATTAATTCCAGAATACAGTAAAATAACTTTCATTATTATGAAAGGAAATGAAAAGACAGTACAATAGAAAGTGTCAGTTGTATGAAGAGGATGATGAGATCAAACAGGAAGTGAAGAGAAGAGTGATGCAGGAAAAGACCAACATTAGAGCCCTAACATAAAAGCACTGTGACATTACTATGGTAATACCATGTTACAGAATGATTCATATTTCATGATATTTTCATAGTACTCCAATGTACTTCAAAAATACCATTGTCTTAACATGTCAGAAACATGGCATTAACACGGACCATGTCTGAAAAACACTGTAATAGCATGGTACTTTTTGTGAGAAAGATAACAGAATAAGTTATTTGTAATAAGAATAGGATATTTATATAATAAAAGAAAAATGCTTAATAAAAGTAAAAGCAATTAGTTAAGTATATATAAATACTATTCATTCAATATAAATATGTATAAATGTGTGTGTGTTAGTCTGTGTAGTGTATAGTTTGTTCAAAGTTGTCTTCAGAAATGAGTTAAATGTGAAACATCCTCCCTTTGACAACATGCAAGGACATCCTTAATTGCAAAAAAAAAAAAAAACGATTCATATATTATTACTATTGTTTTAATTGTATCAATGCAGAAAGTTTTCTTTTAGTTTCAAAGTTCAGCTTTGTGTTAGTCAATAGCAATTATCTGATAGAGGTGGATAACATCTATGTAAATGTGTTTGTGTGTGTTATTGGTCAGTGTTCAGGGTATGGCTGTGAATGTGGATTTGGTTCTGTTTTCCTGACCGTTGTTTCACCCGCAGAGAACCAGCAACATCAGACAGACACAACAGGTAACAACTGTCTGTCTCTCTGTCTGTCTCTCTGGAGCTGTTGTGAGAGAACAGGTGTGTAGTGTGTGAGTATTTGTGTTT
>NC_059359.1:370000-377500 GCF_019703515.2 Myxocyprinus asiaticus
CCTCGGCAGTCCTAAATAGGCTATCACTTGGGCGGCCGCCGAAATATATTCAATGGGAGAACCATGCCAGTGTTCTTTCCCAGTCCGAATAGACCTGCGACCCACTTTTGGGTTGCGACCCACCAGTTGAGAAACACTGGAATAGCCTATCTCTCTTTCTCTCAAAAAACAAACAAACAAACAATACATTTCTAGAGAGCATTCTTTTTTTGTGCCATTCTTAAAAGGAAAATATTACTTTCAACAAGGTACTTTACCAGGGTATCAGGACATATGACTAAACTCTGTCTGTGTGTCTCTCAGGTTCACCTGCTGTATGGTTTATGGTGTAGATGGAGTCAGATTCTCAGTGTTTTTGATCGGATGCAGAGCAGAGGAAGTCACAGACAGTCATCTGAGTTTGCAGACTCCACAGCACCACCTGCTGGACCATCCTTACCCATCCACAGCAATGTGGGCACTGTCCCACCTGACACCAGCACCTATAGCCCCTCAGCTGACCTGGGATCCCCTACAGAGGTCAGTCAACTCACACAAACACACACAACATCATCTCCCTCATCACACAGTTTTACACAGTTGGAAATTCAGTAACTACTACAGGCAAACATGATTAATTTCATGATTGGTTATGACATGATTTTTAGCTCTTGCGATCTGATCTATTGGACTGTGATTTGCAACAACACTGAACACAGTGATGTACAGTCTGGTGCCGCAACACCGTACAAACATTTAGAGCCTTTCATACAGAACATGTTCTTGAGTTTAAAAACAGCTTGATGGAGCGCAACCTAATGGAACAGTATGCTTGAGTCTCGAGAGGCCTTTTAATAGATGAACTCTAACTTGACACACTTAAACTGTGAGAACTGTGTGAGACAGCTTTCAGTAAAGCAGAGGCAGCTTGTGTGTCTGAAGGGTGTGTGTGTTTGTATTTGATTACACTGGTGTGTGTGTGTGTATGTGTGTGTGTGTGTGTGTGTGTGTGTGTGTGTGTGTGTGTGTGAGTGTTGGATTACATTAGTGTGTGTGTGAGTTTGGTTCTCACTGATGAAAGTCGACACACTGAACAGTTCAAATAAACATGCAGGAATTCCACTGTAGACCTGAACTGTGAGGAGTGTGTGTATTTTAACTAGTCTTTCTCTCTTTCTTTCTTTCTTTCTTTCTTTCTTTCATTTTCTTACTTTCTTTCTGTCATGTTTCTTAGGATGATTCAGTGCACACTAAGGAGCCAGTTGTGTGCGAGTCTATGACTCTAGAAAAGAATATGTGCAGCTTCAGTAGTGCGAGTGGAAAGTGCCCAAACTCACAGTGAAACTCTTCTCAACTGACCACACCTCCAAAAACAACAGTACTGATCACATCAACCCAAACACAATCACAAATCACTCTGTCTTTTACTGTGTAGTGCTTACTGTCATCTAAAACGTCTAATGCTTTTGAGGAGTCTTTGTCAGACTGGTCTATTCTCCAAGAGGCCAATCTCTCCTATGAGAGGCAGACATCTCCGCTGAGAGGCTTTTATCTCTTCTGAGAGGCCAATCTCTCCTCTGAGATACCGATCACTCCTCTGAGAGGCCGATCTCTCCTCTGAGAGACAGATATCTCCAGTGAGAGGCTCACAACTCCTGTAAGAGTCTTTTATCTCTTCTGAGAGGCTGTGATCTCGCCTGAGAGGCCGAAATCCCCTCTGAGAAGCCAATATCTCCGCTGAGAGGCTTATATCTCTTCTGAGAGGCTTATTTCTCCTCTGAGAGGCCGATCTTTTGTCTGAGAGGCCGATATCTCCTCTGAGAGACCAACATCTCCGCTGTGAGTCTTATATCTCTTCTGAGAGGCTGATCTCTCCTCTGAGAGGCCAATCTTTTATCTGAGAGGCTGATCTTTTGTCTGAGAGACCGATATCTCCTCTGAGAGGCTGATCTCTCCTCTGAGAGGCCTATTTCTCCTTTGAAAGGATGATATCTCTTTGAGAGCCCAATCTTTTGTCTGAGAGGCTGATATGTCCACTGAGAGGCTTACAGTACCTCTAAGAGGCTTAAATCTCCTCTGAGAGGTGGATCTCTCCTCCAAAAGGCTGATGTTTCCTCAGAGAGACCAATATCTCTGCTGAGAGTATTACATCTCTTAGAGGTTTATATCTCCTCTAAGAATCTGATCTCTCCATTGATAGGCTGATCTGTCCTTTGAGAGGCTTATCTCTCCTCTGATAGGCTGATCTCTCCTCTAAAAGGCTTACAGTTTATCTACACTGAGAGGCAGATCTCTCCACTGAGAGGCTGATATCTTAGCTGAGAGTATTACATCTCCTCTAAGAGGCTTGTTTCTCCTTTGAGAAGCCGATCTCTCATCTGAGAGGCTGATCTCTCCTCTGAGAGGCTAATCTCTTCTCTGAGAGGCCGGTATCTCATCTGAGAAGCTGGTATCTCCTCTGAGAGGCCTGTCTCTACTCTGAGAGGCTGATATCTCAGCTGAGAGGTTTACATCTCTAAGAGGCTTACATCTCCTCTGAGAGGCTTATATCTCATCTGAGAGTTTGATCTCCCCTCTGATAGGCTGATCTCTCCTCTAAAAGGCTTACAGTTGATCTACACTGAGAGAAGGATCTCTCCACTGAGAGGCCGATATCTTAGCTGAGAGTATTACATCTCCTCTAAGAGGCTTGTTTGTCCTTGGAGAAGCCACTCTCTCCTCTGAGAAGCTGATCTCTCTTCTGAGAGTCTGATCTCTTGGCTGAGAGGCTGATCTCTTCTCTGAGAGCCTGATCTCTCCACTGAGAGGCAGATCTGTCCACTGAGAGGCTGATCTCTCCACTGAGAGGCTGATCTCTTCTCTGAGAGGCTGACATCTCCTCTAAGAGGCTTACATCTCCTCTGATAGGCTTATATCTCATCTGAGAGTTTGATCTCTCCTCTAAGAGGCCGGTCTCTCCTCTGATAGGCTGATCTCTCCTCTAAAAGGCTTACAGTTTATCTACACTGAGAGAACGATATCTCCACTGAAAGACTGATATCTTAGCTGAGAGTATTACAGCTCCTCTAAGAGGCATGTTTCACCTTTGAGAAGCCGATCTCTCCTCTTAGAGGCTGATCTCTCTTCTAAGAGGCCGATCTCTCCACTGAGAGGCCAATATCTTCTCTGAGAGGCTGATCTCTCCACTGAGAGGCCGATCTCTTCTCTGAGAGGCAGGTGTCTTCTCTGAGAGGCCAATCTCTTCTCCGAGAGGCCGATATCTCATCTGAGAGGCTGGTATCTCCTCTGAGAGGCCTGTCTCTACTCTAAAAGGCTTACAGTTTATCTACACTGAGAGAACGATCTCTCTACTGAGAGGCCAATATCTTAGCTGAGAGTAATACATCTCCTCTAAGAGGCTTGTTTCTCCTTTGAGAAGCCGATCTCTCCACTGAGAGGCCGATATCTTCTCTGAGAGGCTGATCTCTCCACTGAGAGGCCGATCTCTTCTCTGAGAGGCCAATCTCTTCTCCGAGAGGCCGATATCTCATCTGAGAGGCTGGTATCTCCTCTGAGAAGCCTGTCTCTACTCTGAGAGGCTTATATCTCATCTGAGAGTTTGATCTCTCCTCTGAGAGGCCGGTATCTCCTCTGATAGGCTGATCTCTCCTCTAAAAGGCTTACAGTTTATCTACACTGAGAGAAAGATCTCTCTACTGAGAGGCCAATATCTTAGCTGAGAGTAATACATCTCCTCTAAGAGGCTTGTTTCTCCTTTGAGAAGCCGATCTCTCCACTGAGAGGCCAGTGTCTCCTCTGAGAGGCCGGTGTCTCCTCTGAGAGGCCAATCTCTTCTCTGAGAGGCTGATTTCTCTTCTGAGAGGTTGGTATCTCCTCTGAGAGGCCTGTCTCTACTCTGAGAGGCCGATATCTCAGCTGAGAGGTTTATATCTCCTCTAAGAGGCTTACATCTCCTCTGAGAGGCTTATATCTCATCTGAGAGTTTGATCTTTCCTCTGAGAGGCCGGTCTCTCCACTGAGAGGCTGATCTCTCCTCTGAGAGGTCAGTGTCTCCTCTAAGAGGCTTATATCTCATCTGAGAGACCGATCTCTCCTCTGAGAGAACGATATCTCCACTGAGAGTATTGTGTCTCCCCTGAGAGGTCGATCTCTCTTCTGAGAGGCCGATCTCTCTTCTGAGAGGCCGGTGTCTTCACTGAGAGGCCTGTATCACCTCTGAGAGGCTTACGTCTCCACTGAAAGGCTTACATAATCTCGGAGAGGCTAGTTTTTTCTCTGAGAGGCTGATATCTCCTCTGAGAGGCTTACATCTCCTCTGAGAGGCTTATATCTCTGAGATGCCGATCTCTCCTCTTAAAGGCTTACATCATCTTGGAGGGGATAGTATCATATCAGAGAGGCTGATATCTCCACTGAGAATGGCTGATCTCTCCTCAGAGTCTTACAACTCCTCTGAGAGGCTTACATCTCCTCTGAGAGGCTTATATATCTGAGATGACAATCTCTCCTATGAAAGACTTATATATCCTCGGGGAGGCTAGTATCTCCTCAGAGAGGCTTATATCTCCTCTGAGATGCTGATCTGTTGTCAGTTGTGACAGAAGCAGTAACGACAGCAGCATGCTGTTTAAATTTAGGAGCACAGATTGGAAGAAGAGCAAAAGAGAGAGGTTTGAGGAAGGAAAAAGAGCGAGCAAAGGTTACAGCACTGAAGCGCTTCAGAAGGACAGACACAGCAGCTTTGGTGATCTTAGACCTTCTGTCATGATTCAGTGATGTGCAGCTGTGAGGGCATTCTCTTAGGATCTGAGCTGCAGTGTGTGTGCAGACAGGAAGTGCAGAATTGTGTGCGATTGCTGAGCCCCTGTGGGATGGTGTGGGCTTTCAGATGCTGTGCTGCTGCTGTTGTTTGTTGTTGTTTTTCTCGGGGCTGTTTGGTGCTGAATAGATGTGTCGCCCCTTTAAACAGGAAACAGGAAGCAGCTCTGTGCTCTCGGGCCACAGGGAACGCAGCTGCATAGACAGAGAACAAGCAGAGATTGACATTATTCTGACATGGTCCTTCAATTTTGTGCACATCTCACACACAGTCTGACAGACCTTTGACCTGCTGATGGAGCATCAGTGAACTGAAGCTTTCAAATGCTCTCAGAGCTAGCTCAGCATCTGCTGGAGTTTGTGTAATATAGTTTTATATGCTGACCTGTGTGTGTGTGTGTGTGTGTGTGTGTGTGTGTGTGTGTGTGTGTGTGTGTGTGTGTGTGTGTGTGTGTGTGTGATTTCTCAGAGCTATGTGTAATGGCAGAGCTGGAAGATCTGAGTGCATCAGTGGACATTCAGGACATTTACACGAAGGTGAAATGTAAAGTGGCCAGCTTCCACGTAGACCGCTACAGACACAGGTGAGACAGACACACATTATTCCTTATCCAGTAATCACAAAATATGTTGGTCATCGGGTGTGTGAAATATGCATCTGGTTTGTTGTGTTTTTATTGTCTTTTTTATGTGAAAGTGCAGGTGAGTTTGGGAGCAGAGAGCCACTCAGTGTGATTTTATTGCACACACAAGCTGCTCTGAACGGAATCAGTGTGTGTACAGTGTTTGTGTCCATGGAGAGCGAGTGGGACACTGCATGTGTTCATCCACAGCTTGTGTTTGTTGTAGGCATGCTGGACGCTGGCTCTATGAGGGAGTGATTCTGCAGTGCAGGGAGACGCCTGCAGTGAGAACATCGCCTGGGGTGACACACGGCTCTGGAACACTTGAGACCGTTAATCTAGAACTGCTGGGTCTCGACACACACACACACACACACAACTGCTCTGTGTTTAACATCAGAATCTTGGATCCACAAACATTAAAGTGTTAAAGGGCTCATATAAAAAAAATCCACACCAATGATGCCTAATTGGTGTTCAGAAACTCATCACAGTGAGGTAAAGAGGTAAATATAGTATTATTCCTGGACACCAGAAAAGCTAACATTACAATGCTAATGAAACCTTTGCAGATCCTTCAGAAGAATCTCAGTGTTAGAAACAAGCGACTGAAGACTATTTTCAACAAGATTGCTGATTATTTCAGTCTGATCTGAACAGTTTGAGCACAGATTGCTTTATGAATCTGTCTCAGTGTAAAGCAGCTACACAAAGAGGCTGTTATTGAGGCATGCGGCAGTTAAAAACTATATTGAACTCGACAGCAAACCAGCAGCTCATGTATGAACGCAGCAAAACACTGCTACTCATTTCACATGTGAAGAGGTTAGCCAATCAGAACTAGGATTATTTACTGTACATATCAGGGGTCGGCAACCTGTGGCACGCGTGCCACCATTGGAACCCATGGAGGGAATCACTGGCATGCAAGAGAGAGGAGTATTTAGAGAAGTCCCTCGCACCTGCATGACAATCTGCCTCTTGATGTAGTCCTTCCTCATAATCGTGCAGGGTATTTTGTTTAGTTGTGAGTTGAATGTGAAGCTGAACAATATAAAAGTGTGACGAAGAGTGCACACCATTCGCACTTCACGAGCCGCTGATATCGTAGTGCACAGTGCGCTGATCAGTACATGCAGCGTTTCCTTTTCGGTGAGTCTTGCAAATGAACGTATAGGCTTTGTGTCGGTTGCATTGATCGCATGACAGCTTATATTGTCTTGTTGTATTTGCTCTGGAAGTGTCTCACCAGCAGTATGGCTTCATGTCGGTGACCTACACACAGGCCGTGACCCGGAACGTCAGACACAAGCTGACGATGCGTCAGGAGTGCACTGCTCCGGCTCTGCACCTGTGTGAGGAAGTGGCAGATGGCTCGCCGCAGTACCTGCACAAGATCCTGCTCACGGCGCAACCCTTCGACTTCATCCGCTCCTGCCCCCTGCTGGTCACTGTTGCACCCATGTTCCACGTTACCCTGCCCCCTCAACTGTGCCACCCAATCAGAGAGCGCCTCTCTGTGGGACAGCCAATGAGAGGTCATGCGCTGTCGTCCAGCAGTCTGCCGCTGATCTACGTCAACACCAGTGTGATTTGAGTGTTCTGCCCTCTGGAGGACGTGCACAGCAACACACGTAAGTGAACTTTACATCTGTTACAACAAAAAATGCCCTGTGTGTGAGGAGATGATGATGATGATTGTGTGTATGTGTGTGTATGTAGATCCACAGCTGAAGGACAGGAAGGAAGACACGGTTGTGTTGAAGATCGGATCAGTGAGTGTCGCTCCACAAGCTGGTAATCCACTGCCACGCTCCATACTGCTCCATATATATATGTAAAAAAGGTAACAAATGTTTTTGTATATATATATATATATATATATATATATATATATATATATATATGTAAAAAAGTATCGTATTGTATCGTACGATACGACACTCACGATTCAATACAATATGTATCGTACGATACATAAACACATTAGAGTGTAATTAAAACCAAGCAGGAACAGTCTCCTACCCAGAAAGCCGCTCACAGAAAAACAACAGATCTACAGTACAGAGGCGAGGCGAGA
>NC_059359.1:382500-385000 GCF_019703515.2 Myxocyprinus asiaticus
ATATAATGATCAAACAATGATATTATTATAATGACAATATAATGACATGGAGTGCCATTTTTTATTTTCCTTGTTAAAGGCTATGCTGACCTACCACCCCCCCCCCCCCCCCCCCCCACACACACCACCCCTCCCCAATAGAAGCAAAAAAACATAACACAATTTGTACAAAAGACGGTTAATGTCACAAATTTGCATGATTTGTGACCAAGAAATTGTGTGAAATCTTAAATATTTCTTATTCATTCAGTGAGAGAGTCATAATTTTTTTTTACATCTTGAAACTTTAATTCCAGGTTTAATTTAGATTTTGAATCAGATTCAGAATTTTGAACCCCATGATGTGTTTATTTGTTTACTTTTTTTTTTTTTTTTCTCCAATTTGGAATGCCCAATTCCCAATGCACTCTAAGTCCTCGTGGTGGCGTAGTGACTCGCCTCAATCCGGGTGGCGGAGGACGAATCTCAGTTGCCTCCGCGTCTGAGACCGTCAATCCGCGCATCTTATCACGTGACTTGTTGAGCGCGTTACCGTGGAGACGTAGCGTGTGTGGAGGCTTCACACTATTCTCCGCGGCATGCACAAACAACTCACCACACGCCCCACCGAGAGCGAGAACCACATTATAGCGACTACGAGGAGGTTACCCCATGTGACTCTACCCTCCCTAGCAACCGGGCCAGTTTGGTTGCTTAGGAGACTTGACTGGAGTCAGCACGCCCTGGATTCAAACTCACGACTCCAGGTGTGGTAGTCAGCATCAATACTCACTGTGATACCCAGACCCCCGTGTTTGTTTACTCTTTTAATGTATGTATGTAATGTTGTTTTGAGAGTTTCCATCATTGCGGTTTAAGGAGGGTGAATGATGGGTTTAAAATCTCAAGGATGTATTAGCGATGTCTTATTTACATTATGTCATGTTCTGAAAGTGAATAGAAACACATAAAACACGAAAATGTAGTCTGTCATCCGTGCAATATGACTGAAACAGAGCAAAAGCTTTTACTCGTGCAGTTCACCAATTTTGCCTTAAATGATCTTTGCCACGACTCGTGATGTGCGAATGGTTTGCTCTCGCTGTGCTCTTCTGTCTACAATACTGCAGTGTCTTCACACTTTAATAGTGTTTACCTTTCTATTCAGCTCATAAAAACACTGTTTACATGCACTTTATTTCAGGGTTTCCTTATGAAACTTGAGGGATTAAGAGAAAGCAGTTTTAACACATCTAAGATTCTCCCAGAGAATGCGGCTTATCTGGCCACGTAAACACATAAGCAGTGTTCTCAGGTTTTTGAAAAGTGCGCATGTGCGTGAACAGACCGGGGTAACACACGTCATCGGATGGAGCCGAACAAGAGCAGAAAGACTTTAACATTTCCAGGAGTACAGTAGGGAAAGCACATGCACAATAAACTATACTCATTTATAAACACCAGTGTAAATTATCCACTGTCCCTTACCTCCGCTTATATGCATTGGGGGAATACTGGTGTCTTACGTAAGAGAGAACCCCACTATTACTGCGCAATTCCACTGCAGGTCGCAACAGAAACTTAAGGAAACAAACACAGCAACAACTGCTGAATATCTGTAAATAAAGCGAAGCAACAGAGTAAAATAGCAAAGTCTTTCTCAGATGCCGTGTTTGTTATTTACACAAGCATCACGGGGATATTATATTGCTATGGAGAATGCTGCTTTCTCACCAAGCCGCATGTATTCACGAGTTAAGAGTACGGCGCTTATACAGTACATGTAAACAGGAACGCAGCTTTCTTTCAGTAAGCCACGTTCTTGCAAGACCATTCTTTCTGGTGTCCGTGTAAACACGCTCACTATGTGATCACGAGGAAGGGTTACATCAAGAGGTAGATTGGCATGTAGGTGTGAGGGACTTCATATAAATAAAATAGTTTACTCCTCTCTCTCTGTTGCTCGCATGCCAGTAATTACCCCATTGGCACACGTGCCATAGGATGCCAACCCCTGCTTTACATTATCCAATCAAGTCCTGTCCTACACTGAACATTCTGTTTCAGCCTGAAATGTCACATTATGGAAGTGAAATGGATTGTGAATGCAGTTTCATGTTGACTGTAATAAAGTCTCTCGTCTCACACCTGTCTCACAGTCTCTCTGCTGTCTATCTGTCTGTCTGTCTGTCTGTCTGTCTGTCTATCTCTCACCACACATCTGATCATACCACAACATAAATTATTCAAAAATGATTAAAGATGAAAGTAGAAAATCTGCTTTAGTGTCTCAGTAAGACTGTAAATTAGATATTATCTCCCAAACTCACTGTCTGTCTGTCTGTCTGTCTGTCTCTCTGTCTGTCTCTCTGTCTGTCTGTCTCTCTGTCTGTCTGTCTGTCTGTCTGTCTCTCTGTCTGTCTCTCTGTCTGTCTGTCTCTCTGTCTGTCTCTCTGTCTGTCTGTCTCTCTGTCTGTCTGTCTGTCTGTCTGTCTCTCTGTCTGTCTCTCTATCTGTCTGT
>NC_059359.1:397500-417500 GCF_019703515.2 Myxocyprinus asiaticus
TTATTAAACATTTTCATCTACTGACACATAAATCATGGCTAGCATTAACAGCGATTGTATCAGAATGAACTTCATTTCTACCAGTCCATTTTGATATTGAAAAAATAAATTAATTTAATTCCAATTCATAAACCAAAAATATCTCTTAAATCCAAAATACACTTCAAACGAAATGAAATTATAATAAAAATAATGAAGTGGTCAAAGAAATCATACCAAATCCAAACATTTTACTTCCACCGGCCCCTTTTACATTGACTTAAAAATCACTCAACGACAACAGGTGAAAAATTGCTAGTAAGCAACAAATGTAAATATAAATACAATTATAAATATATAATAATAATAATAATAATTGAAAAATAAACCATGACCTCTAGAAAATGAAACTCAAATCTCATGATTTTTTGTTTCAACAAACAGATTCAACAGTGATGGTCAGAGACATAATTTGATATTTTCAGAGTTTGGACATGAATTTTATCACCATCTGCTGGTGAAATCTCCAAACTGCAAATACAGGAACTGAGTTTAGACTGCGCTGAGATAAGATGTGATATCGAAACGTCTTCTCAGGAAAATATCAACTTGTGCTTTGCACCACTTCACAGTAGCGGTTTTAACCACTACGCAAACCACACAACTGCGTGGGGCCCTGGACGTCGGGGGCCCCCCACCCCGGTAGAAAAACTCAGCAAAATCCGCGTGAGGGGTGACATGTTGTTCTGGGTACACGCACGAATTAGCTGTTGTCAGCGCTCTTAGAGCGGTTCACGTTAGAGGTATGCCGGGTTCAGGTCAGTTTTTCCAGTAGGACTTTGGGTTCGGTTTGTAATTTATGAAAAAATATACAGGACTTCTGAACTTGTTTCGCCCATGTGTTAGGGGCCGCTCAGACTGAACGCGTTTTTGTGTGCCTCTGCTCTGATTTTCCATTGTTTTTCTACGTAAACACGTGCTGTACGAACGTCCTTGACTGCTGCATCGCGTCTCACTGTTTCTTCAGTGTCTCATGCAAGACCGGCACATTTTTAGACACTGTGTTCAAGTTAAAAATAACTTCAGGTCTCAAAAACGCGTGTCGAGATACCTGCGTTCTGTTTCATTCGTTGCGCTGCATTTAGACTGTTTTAGCGTATGTGTCACAAACATTTCATGTTCTGAACAAGTTCAGGTTGCAAAGAGGTGACTGTTACAATGTTTAACATTATTCCAGATTATTCTGCACCAAGCAAAGTTTCAGCGCTTGATAAACGGCAGTGTATTTTTTTCCTTCTGCTCTAGTGTGCTCTGTGGCTGGTTACTGTTATGAATGTTGCCTATAATGCTTACATAAAATACAGCCTATTGCAACATGGTGAACAATACACTGCAGCATTAGGATATAAGCTCCAGGTGAAAGTAAAGTAAATAAAAGTAAATATATTACTATTGTATACAACAAATCCTTATTATTAAGTAATAATAATAATACTGTATTATAATGAAAAACTGGACAACAATTAATAATTGTTAAGTTATAATAATAATAACAATAAATAACAACTGAATTCCAAAATGTTAGTGAGTGAAGTAGTAGGTTTTGCACACCTGTTCATAAAAAAATTGTTTTGTAAAAATATACAGTTCTGTGCAAAAGTTTTAGGCACTTGTGAAAAATGTTGCATAGTGAGGATGTCTTCAAAAATAATGGCATAAATAGTTTTCATTTATCACTTAATGTCATACAAAGTCCAGTAAACATATAAAAGCTAAATCAATATTCAGTGTGACCACCTTTGCCTTTAAAACAGCCCCAATTCTCCTAGATACACCTGGACACAGTTCTTATTGGTTGTTGGCAGATAGGATGTTCCAAACTTCTTGGAGAATTCACCACAGTTCTTCTGTCTATTTAGTCTGTCTCAATTGCTTCTGTCTCTTTATGTAATCTCAGACTGACACAATGTTCAGTGGGGGTCTCTGTGGGGGCCATGACATCTGTTGCAGGGCTCCCTGTTCTTCTATCTATTTAGTCTGTCTCAATTGCTTCTGTCTCTTTATGTAATCTCAGACTGACTCGATGTTCAGTGGAGGGCACTGTGGGGGCCATGACATCTGTTGCAGGGCTCCCTGTTCTTCTATCTATTTAGTCTGTCTCAATTGCTTCTGTCTCTTTATGTAATCTCAGACTGACTCAATGTTCAGTGGGGGCTCTGTGGGGGCCATGACATCTGTTGCAGGGCTCCCTGTTCTTCTATCTATTTCGGCTGTCTCAATTGCTTCTGTCTCTTTATGTAATCTCAGACTGACTCGATGTTCTGTGGGGGGCTGTGTGGGGGCCATGACATCTGTTGCAGGGCTCCCTGTTCTTCTATTTATTTATTCTGTCTCAATAGCTTCTGTCTCTTTATGTAATCTCAGACTGACACGATGTTCAGTGGGGGTCTCTGTGGGGGCCAGACATCTGTTGCAGGGCTCCCTGTTCTTCTATTCTAATCTTTTCTATTTGCAAAAGTAATGTTTGTGAGTCTAACATTTATATTTCCTATTGACACACTAAAGCTGAAGATATAAATAATCATCTTAAGACAAATGCTTCTGTGAAAAATCTTATGTGCCTAAGACATTTGCACAGTATTGTATATGTAGGTAAATATTGCTTTTTTTATTACTGTATTGTTGAAAAACTGGAAAACATGCATTAAACATCTTGAACTAGAATTTTATTTCATTAAACATTTTGAATGTACTTGGCTACAACGGCTGATAGGATGAATTTAAAATTATGATTTAAAATCAATTTTATGTAATTTTTTAAGTAACATTTTCTATATGGGTCCCCAGGTTGGATGCTTGGGGCCTCAGAAATCGTAAACCCACCCCTGCCACTTCATTAACATAGAATACACCCACAGTAGCGCAAACACTCCCTCACACGGTCACTCGCACTTTGTGCTGGCACGAAAATTGTGCTTCGAATTAACACTCTTGTGAATATTGGATAAGATGTTACGCACAGTCTTCAGCGTGTAGTGTTGCACTTTATGCACTCATGAAAATACAAAGTTGTACTGAACACAGAATATTCCTTTAATGAAAAGACTCAAAAACAAGATGATCTGCACTCCTTTTTCTCATTTCTTAATATTTTATTCATATCTCACAGTACAGGAGAACACAGATGTTTCGACCTCACAGCCTTCTTCAGTGTGTCAGTGTGTGTTTAATGAAAAGACTGAAAAAGCTTTGTAAATTAAGTTTATTATGTAAAGTTCTTGCATTCATTGTTGGTCAGTATACACATGCGTCAGGACGTGTTTGTCCGCTGCATCATTTTTTGGACATAATTCTACGCACTGCATTTCTATAAACAGTACATTCAGAATCTGCATTTTGACTGAATTGATTCAGATTCTGATGATGAAAATCTTCATGTAAATACAGTGATTTTCTCGTCCTGCTGAAGTTTAGTTGTCCAGTTGTTCTGTTGCTGTTTGAAGGTCTGAAACAGATGGAGATCTTCAGGAATGTCGCAGTGTCATTTATCACTGCTGCTGATGTTGATGTGTTTCTATGGTAACAGTGTTTTGTATTCTAGTCTCTCTAGTGTTCATGATGAGTGAACCGCTGCTCTGATGGTGATTAACTGAAAGCGGCTCATCCTGACGGTCTCGCGGTGAGCATCACTGCTGCCAGGGGCCTAACCGTAACCCACTGAGTTTAAGAGTCTGAGCTCTGTGGTCTCAGAGCCACCTGGGCGCCGACTCGTCCACTGCACTCACCTCTTGCTCACCCTTTGTGTCTGCGTGTTGCTGTTTCTCGTTGGTGTAACCAAAGCAAAGCATCAGCGTGGCCAAAGAGTGACTCGGTGATCTAATGGAGACACGAGTGTTTGAAGTTCAGGCTGCTGAGGAACGCTCGACATGATGCTATTAAAGTCACAGCGCTTATTGGTGAAAACAGTCCTTCGGTGTACAAATACAATTATTGCAAGCCCTATTCGACTTTTAATCATATGAAGGATATGAATTATAGTTAATTTTCACTAGTTAAAATTCTAATGTTTGATATCAATAATTACATTTGCAGTAGTATAAATTTTAATTCATTATAAAAAAAATGATATCATTACTCCCGGAAATACCCATACCTGATATTAACAACTGAATTACAACTAGTGCATATGCTAATTTTTGATAACTGTAATTTTGTTTTTACTAGTGGCAGTGTAAATTTCAGATATCTGTAATGTGATTATAACTAGTGAGAAAGCCTTTTAACCCTTTAAGCTCTGAAGGTGTTTTTAAAGATTTCCTGTTTCGGTGGCATACATAAAATTAAAGACTTATAACTTGACAAAATAAAACAAGGAGGATCAAGTGTTTGGTATCATTGTAAAGAAAACTTTTAACATTTTTAATGATTTAGATTATGATACATTCTCAGACTCCCAGCCTAAGAAACTGATGAAAAATAAATAAATAAATAAATAAATAATTGAGCCAAAAACGTACTGTTTTTCTTATTTTTCTTATTTGACATTATATATCTCTGGGTGTAAATAAGGTGGCTCTGAAAATATTTGTGTTAATACGACAAAGCAATCAAAAGTTATAACATTACAAAAATAATTTATTATAGTGTCCAAAAATGTCTCCAAGTGTCCAAAAGCCTCTCCAAATAAATAAAACATAATAATTGTACATAAGAACTAATTACACATGCAAACACAACAATGACTAAAGGTTTGCATAGCATGCAGACATGATTTTAGTAATGAGATTTCACAGAATGAGTTTCATTCTGTGTCATTTGAGTCATCATTGAGTCTGTGTCATGTATTTGGCGCCATCTCCTGGTGGCCATATGTAACATTGTGCTTCATGTGGATTATCTAATGATCTATACATCTCATTACCTTGTGTGTGGACTCGTTTGAAAGATAATCACCTTCTATAAGTAATGGTATGTGATATTTTATATTCCGTTCATTTTTCATGAAGTTATAAGAAACACGCGGCATATAAGCAACACCAAAATAACTGTTAAGGAAATATACTTAACTATTACTCGCTATATTTTTGTCTGTGAGTAAAACAAATAGGCTGGTTGTATTTTACTTTTGAGAGCTTTCCAACAACATATGACACATGGACTATTTGATCAGTTTGATGCTTTTACCGATTACAATAATTTGTACAGTGCAATCATTTATTTTTTTAATTATCAGAATGGAACACTTCTGATTTATCTGCAAATTTCAAAGCACTTGTTCAGTTTTGGTCATAATCATAGAGCTTCTAAGCTTTCAAACGATACCTATTTTGTGTTGGTCAAGACCGTAGTTTTTTTTCTCGCATGCACGGCGGCAGGTCCATTCGAGCATAAAGGGTTAAGATATCTTTAATTACTCTTAAATGTAATGATATCTGAAATTAACATAGCCACAAGTGAAAAACAAATTACAGATATCAAAGTTAGTGTTTTTACAAGTTGTAATTCATTTGTTGATATCAGGAAAGAACATTTTCACTAATAATAATGCATTTTTTTTATAAAAAGATTATAATTTGTTCTAGTAAGAAGTACATATCTGATATGTACAGTATATTTGGAATTACAACTAGTAAAACAATTTGGTAATTGTGTTTCGAACAGAAGTGAATGACAAATCATTGTGAAATGCTACTTGTGAAAATGCAGTTACAGATATCAAAAAGAATTGTTTTTATTTTTTTATTTTTTTGTTAACGTTTTATTTTTGATATAAAGAATGGGTATTTCACAAGTAATGACGTAATATTTTTATATCAAGAATTAGCATTTTAGTAGTGCAAACCTAATTACTTGTACAAAAAAATGGCCTGATATTTTTAATATGCACATGTGTTAATGAGATTCTTCACAACACCATCTTTTGGAACAACATGAGGGTGAGTAAATGGAGACAGAATTTTCATTGTTGGTTTCACAGTGTTGTCTGTGATGTTGAGCATCTGTAGCTCCATTTGATTTTAAAAACCTCCAACATGCTGAAATTATTGTAAACGTGATGTTTGGATAGTTGCTGTCAGAGCAGTTCTCACCTGCGGCTGCGCAGACACTGAACAGACCTCACAGGACACTTACCCCTGACCTCTGACCCTTGAGTCCCTTACGGAGTTGAGAGAAGCTCTGTACATTCTCGTGTAGTGAGTGTGTTTGAATCCCACCCAACATCAGCCGTTGTGCTCCAGTGTGAATGCAGTGCAGCTCATTGCACATGAATTCTGGGTAAATGATGTTGGATTCCCAATGTTTTTGCCAACAGAACAGGGAACAGTGAGTCATGCACTCACTGCCCGTGCTCTGTTTGTTGAATCTGCACAGCGGAACCGAGTGGGGGGTGTAATGTCTTTCCTCAATCTCTCCCACGTTTGGAACGGAGTGTGTGAACTGTGGTGAGATTCAGAATGGAGCGCAGTGTGTCGAGTGTGACGGCCGCTCCTGCAGGTGCGCTGAAATCCAGCTGAACTCTCTGGCGTTACTGCGGCAGGTCATTATTTTGCAAGTCGCGACCCGTTTGTGTCTTTGTTGTGGTTGAGCTCCAGAACAGAGTCATCGCATGTTCAGGGTCTCTGTGCTTTGATGCTCATGAGGCCGTCACATCATGCGACTTCACAAGAAACAATCGGCCCTGCAGAATGAGGCCGCAGCGCTTTATAGTGCACACTTGAAGTGCTTTTGTTTTCTTCAAAGGGAGTCACAGATTTGCGGTGCACATTCTCTGGCGGTGAGATGCGAGCACATGAGCTGTCTGAGAGATCGCTCGCTTTGAGAAGAAACAGAGTGTGAGGGACCCACGACTGCTGAACTACACTTGAATCTTTAGCAGTAGTTCAGTGTGTGTGTTTACTACACAATTCTGTTTTACAGCGTGGGAAAATAAACGCTGTAGTGAATGTTTATCTTTTAACTATAGGTTTGCATATTGTCACACTGACTTTAACCTCATGAGCAAATGTAATAGTTTTTCATTAATGTGTTCACATTTGTGTCGGCCCTTTAACAGTCTAGCAGCAGCATTTTGGACCATTTGTAAATGGGTCAGGCTTGATGAGTTAACTCCAGAATAGAGCAAATTACAATAGTCCAATCATGAGGAGATATGTATTATTCTTTCAAAGTCTTTAAATGAAAGAAAGGGCTTTACTTTAGTTAGTGGAAAAAGCTCAATCTGACAACTGAGTTGACTTGTTTATCCAGTTTAAGGCCGCTGTCAAATAAGAAACCCAGGTTCTTCACACAGTTTAGGATGAGCAGCAGGGGGACCTAAATTAAAACGATGGGTGTTAATACCATCAGTCAGTCCAAACATGATAATTTCAGTTTTGTTTTCGGACACACCATGTTTCTTAAAAACAGAGCCGATAGGCAGTAGGTATAGTGAAAACAAGACAGGAGCGAGAATGGAGCCTTGAGGCACCCCCACTGGAGATGGACTGCTGAGGACGAGAAGTTTCCAAGACTAATTGAGAACCGTCTATTAGTCAAATATGATTTGAATAATAGACTTAAAGACAGACTTACAGTGAGCTCAGAGGTGGTTAATCGATGGTATATGCTTCCGTTGAAGAAATCAGTCCACGTTATTTCAACATAATTAAAAAAAATAAAAAAAAGTGTTTATTATTGGAATTCCTAATGAAGAACTACACTACCCATAATCCTGAAGAGAGATCCGCCAATCAGAGAATCACATCAAAAGAGCTCCGCCCACTCCCATGATGCACTGTGAATGAGTCGCTCTCCCTACACTCAAACTACTTATATGTATTTGTATATATCTGAATATTTTACAATAAATAATTTTCTTAGTATTTTTGTTTTCCAGTAAAAAATATTTAAACATTCTTAAAACATGATAATCAGATATGTTTTCTTGTTTTCAGAGAAATCAAACAACATTTAGTGCTGTTTATGTTTAAAACAAGAAAAAAACTATTTTCCAATGAGGTAAGAAAAAAACTACTTTTATTTTTAATTGTTTTTTTTTCTTCAACCCATTAGCAAAAGTTTTGTCTCGTTTTAAGCATTAACCCCCTTAAATGTTGTTAAATTTCTTTGAAAACAAGACTAAATATTATATGTCACTCTGCTTCTTAAGAAAATATATCATGTTTTAAGGATGTTTACAAATTTTTACCTGAAAATAAGACCAAAAAAAAAAAAAAATACAGATTTTTTTTTGTTTTTTTTTGTTTTTTGTGTTTAAATATGTTTTTATATGCACACAACTCTTATACAAAAAAATGAATGGGAAAAATACTTCTGGAACCAAGACGGCTGAAAAAGTGGGTGGGTACGGTTATAAATACATGTGACATCCAGTCTTTCTCATCATATTAAATGCAAACTCACAACTCAGATAAAACATAATGTCTTTTGCCGTGGTGCTGTAGTGTGTGTGTGTGTGTGTGTGTGTGTGTGTTTGTGTCAGTGTGGATGTGGATGTGGGGTAAATGTCTAATAAGTGAAGCATTTTGTCTAATGTGCTGCCAGTGTTCAGACAGACTGAAATACAATCTTTTGTCTTCTGTCTTGCTGTAATCAGAAGCATGTGAAGAGTGAAACAGTGTGAATTAGAGACAGATGTGAGACTGCAGTGAGAGTGAGACAGTTCACAGATCAGCTGGTGTGATTGCTGTCAGCTCCACTGATGTGTGTGTGTGTGTGTGTATGTGTTGCAGGTGTGTAGTCAGCAGGCGCAGGCCGCTGCAGTCTCAGGTTCGAGCTCTGTGGAGAGTTTGTATGGCAGAGGCACCCCCTGCGGGCAGGACAGTGGTTTCGGCAGTGACAGTGGGCGTCTGCGGATTGTTCAGATCGATGGTCAGAGAGGAACAGGTCACCATCCCCTCGGCCGGCCGTCGCAGCAGCCCACATTCACCAAGAACCTGAGCTTCATCCCATTTGATGTGTTCCCATTTCTCTCTCATGACGTATGCCACCACACCCTCAATCTAACCGCTTGCTGACACCACCCTACAACCGGGAAAAAGTGCACTCGACCTGCCAGAGGGTGAGGCTGGTTTAGTGTCTGAAGAGATTCTGTCATCCCTCATGACTGATGATCTGCTTAATGCAAACACCATCAGCAGGGCGACTGGACTCCTGGAGGGCATCGGCACGTCAGGCTCTAGGCGTAATGGTGGTGAGATAGCCGGGTCGCAGAGGAGACAAAGACTGCAGCCTGCAGCCGCTGATGTTCCTGCAGCTCACGCAGTCATCTGCGCTCATTAATTGCCATCATCGCAAACAGAAACTGGAGCTGTCGCTGTTTGACCTGACGCTTAGAGGAGTCGCGACCAATTACAAAAGTCTCGGTGAGTCACATGATTCACACAAGCAGATAAAAGATACAACACAGCAGCGGTTCATCATTAAACATTTCTCACTGTCTCTGTCAGATGCAGGTAAATCTCTGCCTGAGTCATTGGATTACAGTGTGTATTGGCTGCAGACAGTCGGACGGGAATCCCTCCTCTTCTCCTGTCTGTCGTCATCAGAGACATCCTCAGTGGACCAGGTGAACAAACACACACATACACACAAACACATACAAATACACACAATTCACACAAACACACAAACAATTCTCACAAACACACATGTACACACACACAAACACACACACACAAAGTTAGACACTTACAATGGAAGTCTTTAGTAAATAATAGTATCTATCTTAATTCCTCATTACCTCACTGTGTGGATGGGACAGGTGTTTGATCAATCAATAGACATCATTGATGTGTAAATGTGGTTGATCATGTGATCATCTGTGACATCAGAAAGGTGCGGAAATTCAGAACAAGTCACTTATGCAGTTTAGTTTCAATAAATGCTCTTTATGGATGGGAGAGGAACTTTTGAGCTGAGAAAGTTCCAGTATGTTTTTAGAGTTCAATCTCAACAGATCAAGTATCATTTGATTCCTCATGAAATGAGCTGATTAAACAGTGAGCTTTCGTCTAAAACCAGAACAGCATACTTGTGTTTGTGTGTGTGTGTGTGTGTGTGTGTGTGTGTGCTATTTTTGTGTGTGTGTGTGTGTGTGTGTGTTTGTGTGCTTTAGTCATAGTTTTAGTCTTGATGAAAATGTCCTTTAAATTTTGTCAATATTTCGTTATGTCATATTTATTCATTTTAGTCAGCTTTACTTTGACAAAAATGACATAGAATTTCAGTAAGTGAATAAAACATTGTAATGAGGTTCAAAGAATGAGGAAGCCGGAGACGGCGATTCCAACTCAGGAATGTCACTTTTTATTAACAAAAACACGTTTGCTTAAATGCGCAACGGTGTAGCTTCAGACAAATATCACAAAGTCTCTTTTAATGAAAAACGGCAGCGGCCAACACACAAGCAGCTTCTCAACTGGGCTCTCTCCTTCCACTGCCACTGTCTCCTCTCCTTAAAAGCCCCAATCACTCCTCACTGAAACACAAGACAGGTGTTAAGCACAGGTGGAAATCATTTACCACTTATCTCCCCCACTTCACTTTCCACAGCACGGCACTTGGCCACACCTCCGCCTCCACATACCCCCACCGCCCGACTCAGGCCGGGGAACCGTCCGGTCTGCCACCGACTGCAACCCCCCCATAATGTGGTTCTCACTCTTGGTGGGGCATGTGGTGAGTTGTGCGTGGATGGCTTGTTAAGCACGTTACCGCGGAGACCTAGAGCGTGTGGAGGCTTCACGCTACGTCTCCGCAGTAACGCGCTCAACAAGCCACGTGATAAGATGCATGGATTGATGGTCTCAGATTCGGAGGCAACTGAGATTCGTCCCCTGCCACCTGGATTGAGGCGAGTTACTACGCCAACATGAGGACTTAAGGGCGCATTGGGAATTGGGCATTCCAAATTGGGGAGAAAATCCAAAAACAAAACTAAAAACTAAAAAAAAAGACTGTTGGCATGGATCCGTCCAGTGGACCGGCTCTGGTGCTCCCTTTTTAGTGAGATCAGTCAGCGGGCTGGTGACGTCCGAATAATTAGGCTCAAACCTTCATTAATAGCCAGCCAACCCCATGAACTGTCTCACCCCCTTTTTGGACTTGGGCCTCAGACAAGCCGCAAAGGCTGCTGTCTTATCAATTTGGGGGCGCACTTATCCGTGACCCAAGTGGAAGCCCAGATACCGTACTTCCACACACCCAGTTGCACACTTCTTCTGATTTGCAGTGATTCCCTCCCACCTCAGCGACCTCAGGACAGCCCTCAGATGCTGGATGTGCCGCTGCCAATTGTTGCTATAGATGATGATGTCATCCAGATAGCCAGCGGCATATGCAGCGTGTGGGCGAAGGACTTTGTCCATGAGTTGCTGAAATTTCGCCGGGGCCCCAAACAAACCAAACAGAAGAGTAACGAACTGGTGTAAGCTGAACGGAGTGGAAAAGGACATTTTTTCTTGGGACATGGGACTCAAGGGAATCTGCCAATATCCCTTTGTTAAATCCAGTGTCAAATAAAAATGAGCCACACCCAACCACTCGAGCAGTTCTTCAATGCAATGCATTGGGTATGCATCAAATTTAGATACCGTGTTCAATTTATGTACTGTAAAGTGAACAAAACAAAACTGGACCGACCCATCACTCATAGTGACTAAGACTACTGGACTTGCCCAATCACTGTGGGATTTTTCTATTACGCCCATGTCATGCATAGCCCTTTATTCCTACCGCATTACTTTTTTTTTGTGTTTGGGTAAAGGGTAGGGACGACTGCGTACCACTACCCCTGGGGTCGTTTCGATATGGTGCTGTGATTCGTACGCCCGGGAAGAGGTGAGAACACATCGGAGAATTCTCTTTGCAACCTGGCGATCTGCAATTTGGGACAGTGAGAGGTGGTCTCCACAGGGAACCGGGGTGACTTGATCAGTGATTTTTAAATTCACCTCCTGACTGAGCTCCTCCCTCTCTGGGACCGCCTTCCGTATGCGTCATCTCATAATTAACTCCCCTGACTCGCCGTGTAACCTCAAAGGGCCCTTGCCACTTTGTGAGTAATTTAGAGCTTGATGTGGGTAGTAATACAAGGACTTTATCTCCCTGTGTAAATTCCTGTAGCCAAGCTCCCCTTTTATATAGCCGGGATTGACATTCTTGAGCCTTTATCAAATTCTTCTGTGATAGCTGCCCCAATGTGTGGAGTTTCACTCTCTGGTCAAGAATGTATTGAATTTTGTTTTTGCTGGTTGAAGGTCCCTCCTCCCAATTTCCCCTCACAACATCTAAGACACCGTGAGGCTTACAGCCATATAATAATTCAAACGGGGAGAACCCCGTGGAGGCTTGCAGGACTTCTCGCACTGCGAAAAACAGGGGTTCAAGCCACTTATCCCATTTCCAAGCATCTTTGTGCATGAACTTACGAATCATGTTTTTAAAAGTTTGATTAAACCGTTCGACCAAGCCACCCATTTGTGGGTGGTACATGCTTGTTTGAATCAATTTAATACCCAATAATTCGTACAGTGTACATGACATGAAATTAGTGCCTTGATCAGTGAGGATTTCTTTCAGAATCCCCACTCGGGAGATTATTCTGAAGAGTGCCTCCGCAACACTATGTGCTGAAATGTTGCTTCCAGATATCGTGTTGCGTAATCCACCAGAACCAACACAAAGCGATGTCCGTGTGCCCTCTGCTCCAAATGGTCCGACGAGGTCCATACCAATTCTTTTGAAGGGGACCTCGATCAAAGGATGCGGGCACAAAGGCACTCTTGGGGTGGCCGGCAGATTCACCAGTTGAGATTCACGGAATGCCGCACACCACCTGTGAACATCTCCGTGAATACCCGGCCAATTGAAATGGGCCATTAGACGGTTTAGTGTTTTTTCTCGCCCTAAGTGCCCTGCCATCGGATTATGATGACCCATCTGGAATAACATTCCAATAATATCTGTAAACGTCCTCATGCACACACCTCACCTTCACCCTATGTGCTGTACCCAAAGCCTCCCGTTGAACCATGCATTGGTGAATGGAGGTTTGATTACAACCCGAATCCACCAAGGTTCGGTATGTACCCCCATAAAAACTCACAGGTATCTGGTACATCCCTGCTTGGTCAGTGACAGTATGCAGCGTGTTGGGGACCTGAACAGACACACCCACATCCATCACCGAACATTGGTCCTGGAAGTGGCCCGGCTCCCCGCAGCACCAGCACACCAGCACAGATTTCCCCCCGCACCTGCGGCTATGGATTCTCCAACCTGACGGGAAAGGGAAGTAGACACAGAAGGTGGTGAAGAGGTTCCCGGAACCCCCGGGCCCACAGAGCGGGGTTTGGGGGAATAAACCCTCATCTCTGGGGAGCAGGGATGGGAACAGGGCGAGGTAGGGGAGGGGAAGAGACAGCAGGAGAAGAGAGCGAGAGAGAGAAAAGCTTGGCCATCTCCCGAATACGCTGTCAAGTGGTCCTCAGCCAGGTGGACTGCATCCTCCAGCGAAGTCGGGTGGTGGCACCGGACCCACTCCGCAGTTCTTTTGGGCAGCCAGTCCAAGAACTGTTCCAGCACCACCAAGTTGAGAATTCCCCCGGCGTCGCAGTCCTTCACTAGCAACCTCCTCCAGTAGGCATCCTGGAGCTGCTGGGTGAAGGCAAATGGGTGGCCGAATTCCCCGTAGGTCAGCACCCGGAAACGCTCCCGATGTTGCTCTGGGTTCCGGCCGACTTGCTGTAAGATGGCCCGCTTCAGATCGGGGTACTCCAGCAGGTTAGCCACTGGCAGTTTTTGGGCTGCGAGCTGAGCCTCCCCCAACAAAAGCGGCAGCAGGCGGACTGCCCACTGTGTCTGGGGCCAGCCCAACCTTGCAGCGGCATGCTCAAAAAGCTCAGTAAAGGCTTCGGGTTCATCCTGGCCCATCTTGGCCAGGGTGATCTGAGGTGGGGTCCCGTGGCCGGTGTCGCTGCTGGAGTACCCTGCGGCAGCAAGTTCTGGAACACTCACTGGTCCTCCACTTGGGCTTGCAGGAGCACCTCGAAACGTTGCTCCTTTTCTGATCGAAGCTCCAGGAGGGCTTGGTGTTGGGTCTGGTGGATGCCAGCGAGGGTTTTGATGATGTTCGTCAACAGTGGGGACTCCATGACAACGTATCTCCCTTAATCCCGGGTTTTGGCACCAGTGTAATGAGGTTCAAGGAATGAGGAAGCCGGAGACGGCGATTCCAACTCAGGAATGTCACTTTTTATTAACAAAAACACGTTCACTTAAATGTGCAATAGTGTAGCTTCAGATAAATAACAAAAAATTTCTTTTAATGAAAAACGGCAGCGGCCAACACATAAGCAGCTTCTCAGCTGGGCTCTCTCCCTCCAATGCCGCTGTCTCCTCTCCTTAAAAGCCCCAATCACTCCTCACTGAAACACAAGACAGGTGTTAAGCACAGGTGGAATTCATTCACCACTCTTCTCCCCCGCTTCACTCTCCACAGCACGGCGCTCCGTCTCCACAAACATATTTTAGCTGATGATAATGTGCAAAAAGATAAAAATGTGTCAAACTGTAACAAACCAAACTTAAATCAAATATTCCAACATTTAGACAAATGTTTACAAATGTATTGATTTAAACAAGTATCAATCATATAAAAGAAACAACAAAATAGGAAAACTATCCTTGTGAAACCTGAGATCCTGAAATAATAGAATAAAATTACAATATACTGAAGTATTAGTTACTTTTAAAGTTACTGTATTCTGAATTTTCATGTTTTAGTGACTTTTGTTAATTTTCCATTTTTTAAGACCGTTAAGGATATTGAATTGTGTTGCAGTTTTTAAAGAACATCTTATTCGCAACACAAGTTATGCATATTCTGACTAGCATGTAATTTAGTTCAAATTCACCTGTTTATTCGCTTTAATGTCTGTGCAGATATAAGTTGTAATATTACATATATGTTGTTGATAGTGTTTAATCTCCTGTATAAACAGGATGTGTTAATGAGGTAATTAACCCTTTTGTAATGTGGTTCATTTTGCCAGTGTTCAGCTCTTTCTGTTCACGCAGCTCAATACTTGATTATTGGATTAGATGAGTCAATTCTTGTAGATGTTTCTTTTTCTGTTTGTGCACTGACAGTATCTTGCAGTGTTATTTTTTCTCGTCATGTTTTCATCAAGTGTATTTTAATTAAATGTTTTAATTGTTGTGATTATGTGTCTTTTTCGTCACTATCTTTTACAAAATTAAAAAACTTTTCGTTAACTATCATTGTCAACAGTAATTTTGTTGACAAGATTAACACTGGTTGTGTGTGATGAGTGTGTTGTGTGCGTTCAGCGGGTGATTAATTGCAACAAATTGGATGTGTAACATGCAGGAGTGTGTATGTATGTGTTTGTGTGTACTGTAGTTAGCTACAGCTTGAGACAAAACCCTGAAAAATGTATTTCGGTGTTGTAACTGTGTTAAAAGCAGAATAATCTGGACCATTAAAATAATGAAAAATAATACACACCCTTAGGTGTAAAAGTGTAACTCCGCTGTGCATTGTGGCTGCATCAGGGTGTGCATTATTTTTCAATAATTCAATGGTCTAGAGTCAATTATTCCTTCTAAAATTATTCTAAATTATATAATTGAGCTTTTGATTTCCTTCATAGTTGTGCTTGTTTCATCTCTCTCATATCACTTCATGATCTCTCATGATCAAATCATTTACACTCAAGTCAATATTTCATTGATTTGAAGTATCTGTGTAATCATAGGAATAATAATCAGTCAGCTGATCAACAGCACACATGATTTCAGAAAGCATTCATGTCTGTAACAGAATGACAGTGGTGGCTTAGTGGTTAAGGCTCTGGGTTACTGATGAGAAGGTCAGGGGTTCAAGATGCCACTGTTGGGCCCTTGAGCAAGGCCCTTGACCCTGTCTGCTCCAGGGGCACCATATCATGGCTGACCCTGCACTCTGACCCCAGCTTAGCTGCGATATGTGAAAAAAAGAATTTCATAATATATATGCAAAAATGCATAATGTGTGACAACAATCAAGTTTTTCTTTAAATCTTACTACTAGAGGTAACTCACAGTCGGTCTTTATGTCTGTGTGAATGTGGACAGTTAACTTTCAACCAGCCAAAAACTTTTCCTCATCCAGTCACATTGTTTTGTGCCCATGCGAGAAAAGAAATAGAGCAGAAGTGTGTGTGTGTGAGTGTGTGTGTGTGTGTGTGTGTGTGTGTGTGTGAGCCACCCATCTGTTCAGCAGATGCTTTAAATAGAGTTTCTCCAGATAAAGTGAATGATGAAAATGTTAATTAAAACCTCAACAATTTGCACTTGTTTACTGGATTGGACATAACTGCAGCATGAGACATGCGTCCGGCCATGAGCCAGCGCGCTCTCGGCTGCGGCCGCAGTCTGATGTGTGTCTGTAATAAACAGTGTTGAAACTGAGTTTGGCCAAACACAAGTAAACGGCACTCAAGGAGAGAAGAACGTTTGTGTCGTGTGGAAAGAAATGGCTGGTGTGAGCGAGTTATTTGAGAGTTTGCTGTTAGTTATACGTGTGTTTGAGTAAGTGTAGTTACAGCTCGCTGTCAGATATCAGGTGATTATTCTGAGCTGTTTAACAGCCGATTTACACCATGAACCGCGCAACAAGGTGATGAGAATCACTCATGATCATTTGCATCAAAACTATTGACACTGTGTGAGAAGTCTGTGCTATAGTTACTCTCATAATTTAAAGGGGTCATGACATACTTTTTAGCATTTTATTTTCTTCCCTGAGGTCCACTTATAATGTCAGTATACTTTGTTTGCACACAAATAGTCATAATTTAGTCATATATAATAATTTTCCACCCTGTCTCTGGCCCTCTGTCTGAAACACTTTTTAAGATGTCTGGCCCTTTAAGACTTCAGTGCAAAACGCCCGCTGTTGTGATTGGCTAACATCATGCAGCCCTTCCAATAGAGCCATATTTGAAACGCAATCCGAAGAAAATTAAAAACTCCACAAGACCACAATGTGTATAAAACAAAATTTCAGGATTAACATATAACACACATCCAACACATTTCATCTGAATATATTAAACTGTTCACTCAAGCAGCACCATAAACTATCAAACAGTCACGACATATAAAATATTCGTGAATTAAATTGTTTACTTATGGATTTCTAGTCCAGCAGTGTTTTAACTGCCCGTCCTTCAATAACAGTTTCTGTGACTGGTTTACAAGCTCATAATATGAGCCGGAAACACACAATCCTCACTGAGATGTTCTGAATACAAAAACGTAAACAGTCCATGTTGGTGGCATTGTGCTGCCTCAACCGGTTTCAACAGGCCAAAGCAGAGATGCTGGTCTTCACATCTCACATCTTCTGTGTTTGTTTACACACAGGACTGCATGTTTCTCCCAGTCAGTGGCAGCAGCAGAATTACACACGTTTTTGAAAGATGTGTTTGTTCAACTCTGAAAACGTGGCACACATCGCCAAATACACATCAAAACTATCAAAGACGTCCAACGAGTGCATGTTTACAAAAGACCAAGAAATAAAAATAGCACAGATGTGTGCAAATACGGTCCAGGATGCCTTCAAAACAGCACAACAGCATGACAGTGCAGCTGAATGAAACACAATGGGGGTCTCCATTTTAGAGTTGTAACTTGACATCGCATCTTTTAAAAGCGAAGCGAGATGTATGATAACGGTCAAAGCCATGCACGTTTATGTAGAAAAACATTTAAATCCAGACAGGCACATGAAGATGTCCTGTATAAGTCTACTTAGGATGAATCTCCCATGACAGGCCCATCTCTCTCCTCTTCACCTGTGTGACTGTCTGAGCACCAGTGGGCAGGGCCAAGGGTGCAATGATGGAAAAATAGGTGTTGCATATGCAGATGTATTTGGTCCTTTTGACATCACAATTTCCATGAATTCTAAAAGAGCTGTTTTTGCAGCTTGGTTTAAATAAATGCTCTTCTCTTTTTCTATTAAGAAGGAAGTTTTCAGTTCTGAAACTTACAGTATGTTTTTATAGTAGAATGACCTCTTATATGTCAAAAGATCAAGAAAAATTTGGTTCCTCATGTCATGACCCATTTAATGCAAAACATCAATCTTACAGCACAGATTCACTGACTTCAATGCAACTCATCGCTGAAGTTGATACAAGAATGTATCTGTTGTTAAAAAAAAGAGTGCAAGGTATGTACAGTGGCAAGACAATTATTTGCATTTATATGTCCTTTTTTCTTAAAATCAGGTTTGATCTTTATCTAAGTTACAATAATGAACAAACACAATCTGTTTTATCTAATAGCACAAATTATTGTCATCATTCAAACATTCACAGTGTAGGTTGGAAAAAGTATGTGAACCCCTAGACTAATGACGTCAACAAAAGCTAATTAGAGTCAAGAGTTGGCAAATCTGCATCCAATTAATGAAATGAGATTGGAGGTGTGGGTTAGAGCTACTTTATTTATAAAAAGCACTCAAAGATTTAGAGTTTGCTATTCACAAGAAGCATCTGCTGATGTGGACCATGCCTCGCAAAAAAGAGATTTCAGAAGACTTATGATCAAGAATTGTTACTTTGCATAAAGCTGGAAAGGGTTACAAAGTTATCTCAAAGATCTTAGATATTCATCTGTCCACAGTTAGACAAACTGTCTATAAATGGAGATGATTTAGTACTATAGGTACTCTCACTAGAAGTGGCCGTCCAGCCAAGATGACTCAAAGGGCACACTGCAGAATGCTCAATGAGGTAAAAAAGAACCCTAGAGTGACAGATAAAGACTTGAAGGAATCATTGTAACTGATTAACATCTCTGTTCATGAGTCTACTACACAGAAAACATTAAACAGGTATGGTGTTCATGGCAGGACATCACGAAGGAAGCCGCTGCTTTCCAGCAAAAACATTGCTGCGTGCCTGAAGTTTGCCAAAGACTACCTTAACACTCCACAACACTACTGGGAAAATGTTTTGTGGACTGATGAAACTAAGGTTGAATTGTTTGGGAAGAACACGCAGCACTACGTATGCCATAAAAAGTGCACCGCATACCATCATGAAAACATCATCCCAAAGGTGAAGTACGGTGGAGGGAGCATCATGATTTGGGGCTGCTTTGCTGCTTCGGGGCTGGACCGCTTGCCATCAGAGGGAAAAATGTATTCCCAAGTTTAACAAGATATCCTACAGGATAATATCAGGGTGGCTGTATGCCAGCTGAAGCTCAATAGAAGTTGGGTGATGCAGTAGGACACTGACCCTAAACATCAAAGTAAATTCACTACAGAATGACTTCAAAAACAGAAAATTCACCTTTTAGAGTGTCCCAGTCAGAGCCCAGACCTTAACCCAATAGAGATGCTGTGGAATGACCTCAAGAGAGCCGTTCACACCAGACATCCTAAGAATATGTCTGAACTGAAGCAGTTCTGTAAGGAGGAATGATCCAAAATTCCTTCTGAATGTTGTGCAGGTCTAATCCGCAGCTACCGGAAACACTTGGTTGAGGTTACTGCTGCCAAAGGAGGATCGACCAGTTATTAAATCCTAGGGTTCACTTACTTTTTCCACAGCACTGTGAATGTTTAATGGGATGTGATCAATTAAGACATGAAAGATTATAATTGTTTGTGTGTTGTTAGTTTAAGCACATTGTGTTTGTCTATATTTGTGATTTTAATGAAGATGAGATCACATTTAATGACCAATTAATGCAGAAAACCAGCTTATTCCAAAGGGTTCACATACTTTTCCTTGCCACTCTATAACATAGAGAGGAGAGCGTCAGTGTGAACAGACCTTAAGTGCACTTGAAATTCAGCATGTTTTGTGTTTGATTCAGTCATTCAGTCTTTTAATTTAGAGCAGCATCTATCTGGTCCAACACATAATCGAGGTCATACATTAGATCTGGTCTTTACTCTTGGATTAGTTCCGAGCAATCTGAAAATAGAGGAC
>NC_059359.1:422500-435000 GCF_019703515.2 Myxocyprinus asiaticus
TCTCAGTGATTTGGAGCGTGGCATGATTGTTGGAGCGTGGCATGATTGTTGGTGTCAGATGGGTGGGTTTGAGTATTTCTGGGATTTTCACACACAACAGTCTCTAGAATTTACTCCGAATGGTGCCAAAAACAAAAAACATCCAGTGAGCGTCAGTTCTGTGAAACACCTTGTTGATGAGAGAGGTCAACAGAGATTGACCAGACTGGTTTGAGCTGACAGAAAGTCTATGGTAACTCAGATAACCACTCTGTACAATATTGGAGAGAAGAATATCATCTCAGAATGCACAACATATCGAACCTTGAGGCGGATGGGCTACAACAGCAGAAGACCACGTTGGGCACTTTATTAAGACCATAGTGTTCATAATAAACTGCTCAGTGAGTGTATGGGAAAAGGAATATTATGTGCTGCAGACTGCAAGGTGAGAGCGAGAGAAACCGAGAGTTTGTGTGCGTCTCAATCACCTCTTAGTTCACTAGTCAGGGCACTGATCAGTGAGTCGGACATTTCTAGGACTGTCTCAATCGCAAAAGCATTCTAGTGCACTGAATCATTTACTCACTATTTCAGACAATACACCATAAAAACTAGACAGCATCTTTGCTCACTATGTTCCCTTACTGGAAATGATGTCATGTCTTTTGAAGTTTAAGTCGTTAGAAGACGAGCACAAGTGTAAAACTATAAAGTCGAAGCCTTATATTCTCTTTAAAAGAGATGTTGTTTGCAATTTCTTTCATCCATAATGACCATAAAAGGGATACATTACAGTTAAATATACACACCTTTATATTTTGATTTCATAATAACACTGTATGTTTGAAAATCTACAACAAAGATTCACGACAGTGTCATTTATACAGCGATGTTGTTGATTGAACAGCTGTGTTTTAATATGCGAGCTCTTAATTGTGTCACGGGTAATTGAGTCATAAGTGTCCCAGTGTTCAGTGGATGAACACTCTTGCCAGTGCCTGAATCTGTGTTCACAATAGGGCTGTTACGATTATGAAATTTGGCTGACGAATAATTGTCAAACAAATAATTGCGATTATGATGATTAATTGTCTGTTTTAGGACTCTCAAAATTTAATTGTCAAACGAATGTTCATACTCTCGTCATAGGTGAATGTGTGCTTCATAAACCTTAAGATGTAATTTATTCATATTTTACTTTTACATGATTTCTTTTAAGGTTTTAAAACTTATGAATAACATTAAAAATAATATTTTAAATATCAAAATATTTAAAAATATTTAAAATATCTGTCTAACATTAGTCAATTTTACATTTACACTGCTGTTGTTGTTGGAACCCAGCCAACCTGAATAGATATTATTTTATATTAAAGTATGTATAGGAAAATATTTCTGTCCAAAATTCTTCACTTTCACACGTTATTTTAAGGATTGTCACTGCATATCATTAAAACTGTGTATGAACCCACAATGACAAATAACATTTGTCAATACACTTCATTAAAATTGTCCTTTATTTTTTTGCGGAAGTTTGGGCACGAACCTCCGAATGTGCCGTATGTATAACAGTGCTTCAAGTCCATTTCAGAAACGGTTAATTTTCATGGGCTCCTCGGGAGCTGTATTATTTAATAATCGCAACAGGTGGGGGCTTGGGTATCTCAGCGAGTATTGACACTGACTACCACCCATGGAGTCACGAGTTTAAATCCAGGGCGTGCTGAGTGACTCCAGCGAGGTCTCCTAAGCAACCAAACTGGCCCGGTTGCTAGGGAGGGTAGAGTCACATAGGGTAACCTCCTCGTGGTCACTATAATGTGGTTCTCGCTCTCGGTGGGGCGCGTGGTGAGTTGTGCGTGAATGCTGTGGAGAAATGCGTGCAGCCTCCACACGCACTATGTCTCCGTGGTAACGCCTCAACAAGCCACATGATAAGATGCATGGATTGATGGTCTCAGACGTGGAGGCAACTGGGATTTGTCCTCCGCCACCCACATTGAGGCGAGGCACTACACCACCACAAGGACTTAGAGCGCATTGGGAATTGGGCATTCCAAATTTATTATAAATAAATAAATAATCGCAACAGGTCTAGTTCACAATATACTGATTCACAATATAGCTAGGGAACTAATTGAGATGCACCCTTTGTGTCCTTGGCTTTTGAACAGTTCCCAGCAGATGACACCAGATAATGCAACACAGCACAGGTTAGAACTGGAAGTGCAAGAGTTAAACAGGAAGTTAACAAGACCTGCGCAATAAAAGCAAAAGGGCATAAGAGTGTGTGATAATCCTGATGAGGTGTTTCCAGTGTATCAGCAGTCGGCTTCACACATTCACTTTGAAGTGCGCAGCACATGCAGACTGTATATTTAATTAAATCGGACATATTATGATTCTAATTTGATTAATTGTGTATTCAAACATTCATTTTATCCCAAATATGTTCCGAGACATTCCATGTTTTATAGTTAATTCCATTTTTATGACTTCATTCTGCGAGTCCATCCATGTTCTTTGCATTGCAGAAATCATAGGGTTCTCCTCCGAGACACCCTGAAGGACACACCTGTGAGGTCAGACTCAAAGCAGCGGAGTGTAGTTCCCATGATGCTCAGTGTGGAGAGGGTGGAAAGGAGGATCTGTTGGTTTACTGTATGGACAGCAGCAGAATGAGAACCGATGATTTAGATGTTGCTCTGTCGCTGATGTGGGTTCAGAGTGTTTGTGCATGTGATTCACATGCAGAGATTAAAATACTCCAGTTAAACTCTTTTACCGTGGTATCAAGTGACTCTCTAAATGTGAGAGGTAATCTGATCCACACACTGAGAGGATTACACTGATTTACTGGGGTTCTCTATAAAACACACAGACTCACACAGCAGAGGATGATGGGTAATGATGTTTTGACTGTCTGGTGTTGTGTTGAGATGTTTCCTGTTCAAACTCAAGTCTAGTGTTGGTCTGTTTTGATTGTTTTGTGTGTGTGTGTGTGTGTGTGATTCAGAACAGTGTGTTGGATGCTGAGGAGGTGATTTTCTCATTACAACGACACACAGGAAGTTCTGTGCTTCAGTCAGGTCGACACAGATGAAAACATCCTGTTACACAGCAACCAGAGTCACCAGTATAACTGGAGAACCCACAGATCACCACAGGTAAGATATACCTATACTGTGTGTGTGTGTGTGTGAGTGTGTGTGTGTGAGTGTGTGTGTGTGTGTGTGTGAGAGAGAGAGAGAGAGAGTATGTGTGAGTGTGTGTGTGTGTGTGTGTGTGTGTGAGAGTGAGTGAGTGAGTGATTGTGTGTGTGTGTGTGTGTGTGTGTGTGAGTGAGTGTGTGTGTGTGTGAGAGAGTGTGTGTGTGTATGAGAGTGTGTGTGTATGAGAGTGTGTGTGTGTGAGTGTGTGTGTGTGTGTGAGAGAGAGAGAGAGAATGTGTGAGTGTGTGTGTATGTGTGAGAGTGAGTGAGTGAGTGATGTGTGTGTGTGTGTGTGTGTGTGTGTGTGTGTGTGTGTGTGTGTGTGTGAGTGAGTGAGTGAGTGAGTGAGTGAATGTGTGTGTGTGTGTGTGAGAGAGAGAGAGAGAGAGAGAGAGAGAGAGATACAAAACAGAGAGAGTCTTTTTCTACCATTCCCTCAGTGAAATCTGCTGGTGGTGAAATATTTACCTCAGCCATTGATATTAATAATGCTTTTAAAGAATTCTACTTTGATCTCTATAGTTCCACATCTTTCTCTACTGATGAGGATATAAAAAATTTAGTGGAAACATTAGAACTCCCTAAACTGATGACTGAGCAAATTATCTTGATTCTGAGATCAACTTGGAGGAGTTTGGCGAGGTAATTAAGGTCTTGCCTACAGGCAAGGCTCCGGGGCCAGATGGTTTTACCGCTGAATTTTTTAGATCTTATGCTACAGAACTAGCTCCATTTTTATTAGAAGTTTATACGGAATCATTAAAGAATGGGAAGCTTCCTCCAACCATGACACAAGCCCGGATCAGTCTGATTCTTAAAAAGGACAAAGATCCAAGCGAGTGTAAAAGTTACCGTCCAATTTCCCTGATCCAGCTAGACGTTAAAATATTGTCAAAAATTTGGGCTAACCGATTAAGTAAAGTTATGACATCACTTATACATATAGATCAGGTGGGGTTTATTCGGGGCCGCAGCTCTTCTGATAACATCAGGCGTTTCATCAATATCATGTGGTCAGTGGCGAATGATCAGTCTCCGGTCACTGCCATCTCACTTGACACTGAAAAGGCTTTTGTTATGGTAGAATGGGATTATCTTTTTAAGATTTTGGAAATGTACGGGTTTGGGAATATGTTTATTGGATGGATTAAGTTACTTTATAGACACCCTGTAGCAGCGGTACAAACAAATGGATTAATCTCAGATTATTTTACTCTAGATAGGGGCACCCGGCAGGGTTGCCCTCTTTCCCCATTATTGTTCTGTCTTGCCCTGGAACCATTAGCAGCCGCGATAAGAAAGGAGGATGATTTTCCAGGGGTGATTGCGGGAGGTGTGGCGCATAAGCTTTTGCTTTACGCAGATGATATTTTATTATTCATCTCCAACCCCACTAGATCTATGCCTTACCTCCACAAAATTATTAATTCCTTTTCTAAATTCTCAGGATACAGAGTTAATTGGTCTAAATCCGAAGCTTTGGCTCTGACAGTGTACTGCCCTGTAACAGTTTTTCAGCCAGGCGCCTTCCAGTGGCCCAAACAGGGCATTAAGTATTTGGGCATTTTATTCCCAGCACATTTGTTATTTCTCAAATTTGTAAATTTGAATTAGTTAGAGTTAATATTTACCCTTTAATAAAAAGGTTTTCGAGTGATGTGGGCAGGTGGGCTTCATTACATTTATCAATGATTGGGAAGGTTAATGTTATTAAAATGAACTGTATGTATTGTGATATTCGGATGTACCGATCCTGTGCAGGTGTTGTTACACGTGGTCTGCCGCTGCAAGGACGATCAGCTGTAGCACTGTCTTAGGCGTCTCACAGTACGGACATTGCAATTTATTGCCCTGGCCACATCTGCAGTCCTCATGCCTCCATGCAGCATGCCTAAGGCACGTTCACACAGATGAGCAGGGACCCTGGGCATCTTTCTTTTGGTGTTTTTCAGAGTCAGTAGAAAGATCTCTTTAGTGTCCTAAGTTTTTATAACTGTGACCTTAATTGCCTACCGTCTGTAAGCTGTTAGTGTCTTAACGACCGTTCCACAGGTGCATGTTCACTAATTGTTTATGGTTCATTGAACAAGAATGGAAAACATTGTTTAAACCCTTTACAATAAAGATCTGTAAAGTTATTTGGATTTTTACAAAATTATCTTTAAAATACAGTGTCCTGAAAAAATTTCTTTTTTTGCTGAGTTTAGGTATTTCCAATTGCGCCACCTGCTCTGTACTATTTTTGGGAGTAGCATACACCCCCCTAAAGCGACAGATACTCTGGATTACTGCTTTTGGAAAAGGTCATGAGGCATCAGTGTATTACTCCCTGTTAATTCAGAGTCTGGGGGACGGAGCTTTAACTTCTCTCAAGAGATTATGGGAGAAAGATTTAAACTTGGTATTGGAGGAGGGAGTGTGGCTTAGTATTCTAAAGAATGTCAAGTCTGCATCTAGAGATGCAAGGGTGCGTCTGATGCAATTTAAGATTTTACATTCTGTTGGACCCCCTCTAGATTGTATAGGCTTGGTCTTAAAGACACACCCACCTGCTGGCGATGTCAATCAGAAGATGAAGACACAACCCATGTTTTTTGGTGGTGTGTTGAAATCCAAGAATTCTGGTTGAAGGTTCAGAGTTTTGTGTGTGATGTATTGGGCACTCGGGTTTCGTTTTGCCCCAGACTCTGTGTTTTGGGCGATGGGGCGGTCATCGATGTGGGGAACAGACACATAGAGAACTGGGTTATGACCTGTGTGATGATCACCAGGCAGATTATTTTGAGGGGTTTGAGGTCAGCTGGAGTGCCCCCATTTTGGGAGTGGTGCACGGAGATGGGGAGGGTGGTGGCTTTTGAGGAGGTGTCATTTGGAAGTCAGGGTAACTTGGATATGTTTGTTGGGAAATGGGGCAACTATTTGGAGTTATTTGGAGGGCTAAGGGTTAGGGTTAGGTTAGGGTTGGAGAAAGTAGTACAGTTTTAAATGTGTACGATTATTATATTTTTTTGTTTGTTTGTGTGTTTGTTTGCTTTTTTTGTGTGTGTATATACTCATGTGTGACCACAGGGATTTTTGTTGGGGGTCAGGGCGGGGTTGGGGATTGGAAGGGGGAGGGGTGGTTGTGGGGTTTAAATGTTGATTGTATATATATATATATATGTTTTTTGCTTTTCTTTATTTATTGTAAGAATTAATAAAAAATGTTAATTACAAAATAAAAAATCAAGAATTCAATAAGTTATAACTTTTTTTCTCCCCTTTTCTCCCCAATTTGGAATGCCCAATTCCCAATGCGCTCTAAGTCCTTGTGGTGGCGTAGTTACTCGCCTCAATCTGGGTGGCGGAGGACGAATCTCAGTTGCCTCCGCGTCGGAGACCGTCAATCCGCGCATCTTATCACGTGACTTGTTGAGCGCGTTACCGCGGAGACGTAGCATGTGTGGAGGCTTCACGCTATTCTCTGCGGCATCCACGCACAACTCACCACACGCCCTACCGAGAGCGAGAACCACATTATAGCGACCACGAGGAGGTTACCCCATGTGACTCTACCCTCCCTAGCAACCGGGCCAGTGTGGTTGCTTAGGAGACCTGGCTGGAGTCACTCAGCACGCCCTGGATTCAAACTCGCGCCCCCGCTTTTAGAACTTTTATATTTAGAATTTAATTTAGAATTTTTACATGAACAGTGATGTACATAGCAATAAAACTGTTTAGTTATAAAAAAAAAAATTTTAAATAATTAATTTAATGTTATCTGCATCTTTATTTTCCATCCAACAGAACAATAAAGAAAATAAAGAAGAGGCTTAATTGTTCACTATGACTGATTCTGAAGCAAGCCTGTCCATCACACATTTCTTTGCCCAGTTTTTTGGATTTAGGAAAGTGCAGCAACATAAGTTATGGTTAGAAAGAGGAGCCCAATTAGGCTGGACACGGCGGAGGGTCAGTTAACAACTTTTTTAACAAGCTTTTCTTTCTAAATGTAAAACAACCGAATGCCCATTCCCAAGCGAATTAACTAATATTTATATTAGCTGGCCATCTATACCTCTCGGCAGTGTTAAATGTTGGTTAACTTCAAGCCTTACTTCAAGATTTTCAGTGATAAAGTAATAAGTTATGCCTAACCATCTCTCTTTGTCCACTTGGGCATTGTTTTCTTCATTTTAATGCACTGTTTTTCATTTTTCATCTTTTTTTCTGTTCTGTGCCCCAGAATGCATTCCCCCCCTCTGACTATTTTTGTCATTTTTGACAGTCAGAGCAATGTGGGTAGACAGAGGGTGAGCAGTAGCTATGAAGCTACCTCTAGATAAAAAATAAAAAAAATACAATAAAACAAATATGCATATTTGAACCCATTTAAAATACTAAGAATATTTTAAGTTAAATACAATTTTAATAAAATAAAAGTTAAATAAAATACATTCTTTCATTATTGTTTTAAAGTGTGCTTTTGGTTATTTGTAAGGTATTGTAGGAGATTTAAAAAGTATGATTTTGGCGCCCCCTCATCATGTGGTGTCCCTATGTGGTGCATATGTTGCATACCCCATTTTTGCGCCCCTGGGTATCTGTCTCTCATGTGTGTCAGTAGTTGTTTGTGAGCTTGTAAATGGTGTGTGTGCTGCTGAATTCCCTCCTGTGTGTTTTAACAGGAGCAGATGACTGTAAATAGTCCAACACCTGCTGCACACACACACACACACACACACACACTGTTCATGCACCGCTGTGTGTGTGAGGTAATGCTATAATATGAACGACAACTATTGTGCTGTATAACACACACACATGCAGTGCTGCACCTGTACATACACATACGCACACACAGTACTGGATGTGTTTCTGGGTTTTTCCCTTTATAAACATGATGTGTGTGACTGTACTGATGTACTGTAACTCGAGCTGCATCGCATTAAGGCAGTGAAGAGTTTCCTGTGGCCAAAGCCGCTGTCTGAACACTTTACTGTAGGACTGACCACAACAGCCCTGTCTGTCTGTCTGTCTGTCACTGCGGCCGCAGTCTCAAGTGCTGTCCTGCCTATCGTCCTCTCTGCGGTTCATCTCAGACGGGTCAGAGTTGTCTACGGCAGTCTCGCGGTTCATTTTGTTTGTCCGGTCTGTCTGACCGCCTCATTGCGCGGCTGCGGGTTCGAACCCTGGTGCTGCAGGACTGGAGATGATGGTGCAACGTCTGCTGCTTTTGTCCTGTGACGCATTCACTCGGTTCTGTGTTGTTTCTGATGGCTGCTTTTTATTATTTTACTGTCTCTCTCTGTTTTTGAGTTACACTCTCTTTTTCCCCACTGTGTACTGCGGTGGAGCGGTGGGGTGTTCCCTCTGTGTCGCGTCTCTGCTGGGACTCGTGTGGCATGTGAATGACTTCAGGGCGATGGATGCTGTCTGGGGTGCGTTAAGTATGGAAATCATTAGCACCAATCTGGACGGAATTTGGGTGGATATTCAGCTTCCTGTCTGTTCCTCGGTGGGGGGGGTTCGGGGGTCCATCAGAGTAGCTGCTGCCAAACCCCAAAAACACACACACACACACACACACACACACACAGATGTACTCTCACAGTTAATGGTCTTAATGAAACGGTTACAGCGATCACGTCCCCAGTAAACATGCTCACACACAGATAGAAAATAAATCACATGATTTTAGCATGTCTTCGGGTGCTGATAGAAATCTCTGCCTTTCACACGCTTGCTGTTTGGACACAGAAACAAATTCCCTCTGGTGTGATGAAGTCATGCGTGACCATGAGTGTGGCAAGTCACTGTTGTGAACGTGCAGTTGTGCAAAACAACAGTTGCAGCCCCTTGATGATGGCTCATTGTAATTATAGCTGAATCACACATCCAGAATTTCCCAGAGTTCCAGTTTGAGTTACGGCCGCTGGCTCGAGCGACTCATGATTTTTGGCATGCGTGGGAGCTGCATGTTTGTGTTGGTTTCCATGGTATCGCAGCACATGCGAAGATCTCAGTACATTGAAGAAAAGCTTTGGCCGATGTTAACAGAGTTTATTGTGGTCCAATATTTGAACAAAAACATTAATATGAAATCCAAAGATCAGAACACGATTCTGTGTGAGAACATGCAGCTGGATCTCCACCCAGAGCTGTGCAGGTCAGAACCGGACAGAGTCTTGTGTGTTTGTGTCAGTAAAGCGACTGTCAGAAGGACGTTTGTGTCATAGTCGCAGCTCGTGGGCCACTCCACATATTCTACTCCTTGCATGTTTTTGTACCTTGCGGTCGGGCCGTTTGGCTTGCGGCTGAACTCAAACATGTGCGGCGGTCTCGTCTGATTTTTTGGCTTCTCCCCGGAGGTCAGACTCGGCCACAGGCGTTAGAAAATGTGTTGTTGTAAAAATAAACGGGGTTGAGGTGCTCGCTGTGCTGTTTATATCCACTGCCACTTCCTGATGACTAATAGTGCACTGAGATCTGAGAAATGATGTCATTGTGCTCGAGATGAGGAAGATCTGCTCAAATTGACTTCAGCCTTTGATTGGACGTGTTTTCGTAACGGAATCCGTCTTCAAACAGGCGAGAGAGCTCGTGAGGATCAGAGCTGACCCGGGTCACTGCACGCTCTGACCCTCACGCTAATTTGTTTTACTTTACAGTTCGGGTAAATGTTCAGCACATTTCAGTAAAGCTTACCGGTGTAAATGTGACCTCACTCTGGCCTGAAACTCACTCAAGATTTCACATTTATTGATAAACAAGAGTTCACATGTCAAACCTTCAATCAACAGTAATATTTACACACACATTTCTATGACCACACAACCCGTCTGTCTGTCTGTCTGTCTGTCTGTATGGTAAACACATCTGTTAGTCTAAGGTTGGTAATTGTGCTCAGGTAAAGAGTTGTGAACTCCCTGTATTGAGTTCTCAAGAACTAAAACTCAGCTCCTTCTCTCATATGTTCATCTCTCATTTTGCTCTTCTATTATGTGTGTTTCTTCATTTTGTGCACTTTTATCACTATAGACTAGAAAGTAAAGTCTCATTAAAACATTTTTCACACTCTCACTAGTTGATTTAATTTGTCATTTTGTGTCATTTCCAGCACATCTCAAATTCTGTATTGTGTTTAATAGAATTCTGTGCTGGAAATTACATTGTTTTACTTTTTCAAATAAAATATCTGACTCATTTGTCTTGCTAAGGCTAATTTCACAGCTAACATTTGATGTGTCCTAAACTCTATAAGCTCTTAAGTTTTTTTTTTTTTTTTTTTAAGATTTCCTGTTTCAGTGGCATTCCCAAAATTAAAGGCTTATAAATAGACAAATAAATAAATAAACATTTTAAAAACGTTTTTTTTTTTTTTTTTTTTAAATGAGGATCAAGTGTTTGGTATCATTGTAAAGAAAACTTAAAAAAAAAAAAAAAAAAATGTAATGATATAGATTATGATAGATTCTGAGACCCTCAGCCTAAGAAACTGCTGAATTTCTTTTTTTTTTTTAAAGTTTAGCCAAACATTTAATTTATTTCTCAGGTTTCTGATTTGACATTATATATCTCAGGGTGTAAATGAGGTGGCTCTGAAAAACTGCTTTGGTTTGTTCCCAATCATGTCAACTGTATCTGAGTAAAATTTTGTGTTGACACGACAAAGCAATCAAAAGTTATAACATTACAAAAATAACTGATCATAGTGTTCAAAAGCCTCTCCAAACAAATAAAACATAATAATTGTACATAAGAACTAATTACACATGCAAACACAACAATGACTAAAGGTTTGCATAGCATGCAGACATGATTTTAGTAATGAGATTTCACAGAATGAGTTTCATTCTGTGTCATTTGAGTCATCATTGAGTCTGTGTCATGTATTTGGCGCCATCTCCTGGTGGTCATATGTAACATTGTGCTTCATGTGGATTATCTAATGATCTATACATCTGATTATCTTGTGTGTGGGCTCGTTTGAAAGATAATCACCTCCTCTAAGTAATGATATGTGATATTTTATGTTCTATTTATATTTTGTGAAGTTAGAAGAGAAAACGCATTATATAAGCAACACAAACATGATTGTCAAAGACATATACTTAGCTATTACTCGCTACATTTTTATCTGTGAGTAAAGCAAATAGGCTGGTTGTATTTTACTCTTTGAGAGCTTTCCAACAACATATGACACATGACTATTTGATCAGTTTGATGTTTTTACTGATTACAATAATATGTACAGCGCAAATATTTTTATAAATTATCAAAACATTTCTGATTTATCTGCAAACTTCAAAGCACTTGTTCAGTTTTGGTCATAATGCTACATGCATTATAAAGTAGAGCTTCTAAGCTTTCCAACGAAACCTATTTTGTGTTGTTCAAGACTGTAGTTATTAATATTTTGAAAATTGTATTTTTTTCTCACAGGCTCATCCAAGTTTAAAGGGTAAATACCCACAATTAAATCATATTTTTACACTTTTTGCATAAAATTACAGCTTGATTGTAAATGACGGCCAAAAACAAGGGATATTTCCCTTGATTTTTCTTTGTTTTGTCTCATGTGACGAGGAGGAGGGCGTGGCCGGGCTGTGATCAGTGTCGATGATGTCGGGACTCTTCTGCAAACAATCCAACATAAAGGACAGACAGTCTCTCATCATCAGAGTCAAACATCTCAACGGAGGCCAGAAACAAGTACATACACACAGTTATGAACACACTCGATATATGAATGTCATTTCATTAGATAACAAGAAATCAAAGCAAGTGTGATTTATTTTAAAGACTGAGCACACTTCCTAGTGCTCTCCTGATATTAAGTGTCTTTCATAATCTGCTCTGACAGGAGCTTCATCACAGAAACATCAGATGTGTTTGATTCACATTGATCTGCCCTCACTGACACACTCAAGGTGATTTTCTGTTGAACCAACACCGTAGCCTGATGTGCACCTCTCCAAAAATGTAACAATGTGTCGCATTAACTCAGACCACAACAGCTGTGACTGATTGATTATTTTAAGATCTATGTATCGTATCACCTGATCAGTAATCGTGTCACATTGTGTTTGTACTCATTAGTTTTTGTGAGCATCTGCTTTATATACTGTTTATGTTTCATGAAGTTACGAGCGAAAACATGAAAAAAGACACATCTGTGCTTTTTCTCAGGTCTTTTACTGAATATATATTTGGTATTTAAGTGAAACAATACTTGTCACATTTTAATCCAGACCTTTTCAATCTGTACGATGTTTTGACTGTATGTTTGACAGTATGGTGTTCAGTAAATAATCATATTTCATA